>NC_050176.1:41645908-41663408 GCF_008315115.2 Sander lucioperca
GCATAATGAACTCAAACAGAGTATACATTTAATAACCATGCAATACGAATAAGAAAAAGCATTTGAATTGTTTTATTATGTTGGCAAGCAAGAAGTAGAATAAACGGGATAATCACCTCAAGGCAGGGCAATAAACAGTTTGATATGCCCGGCTTGTGGAAGGTAAGCCGTCCACAAGCCGGGCATATCAAACTGTTTATTGCCCTGCCTTGAGGTGATTATCCCTTACTTCATATACTGCTTTAGTAAGAAAAATATTACCTGGCTGACGATCGGAGCAGCAGGACGCAAAAAACGAAAATTACTGTTGCATTATGTCTGGACATCTTGCCGTGCCAACCTTGCAATAAAGGTTTCCTAAATGCCATGTATGTACATTCAACCCAGTATCACGCCTAAGCGTGTAATACACCCGCTGGTCCACTGGGTTTGGCGTGTCAGTGTCACGGTTTACCTCGCCGAGGCGTGAACACTACACGCATTATGAAGGTACTATACCAGCAGGGGGCGATACTTTTCCTCAATGCCAACAATTCCCCGCGGACCAAAGAGAAGAACAGTATATTCCAACTTCCTTCCCTGCCAGGTAAGATGAAGATACATCGTTGACATATATTAATGTATTTAATTCATTAATTGCTTTTGTTTAAACTGTGTTAGATTGCCCATGAGTGTTGCCATCTTTATTTAATTTCGTGGTAGAGAGCCGAAGGTTATTAACGTTAGAGTTGGGAATTGAAGGATTTAGGAAAAAAGTAGCATAAATACGCTAGCTCGTTTTATCATTCCAACGTTAGCTAGCTAAAAGGCTAGCTTTATATATTTTTAATTCATTAATGGCTTTTGTTTGAACTTTGATAGACTGCCTATTAGTGTTGCCATATTAATTTAATTTAATTTGGGGATAGAGAGCCGAATGTTATTAACGTAATAATTACGTGATTTACATAAATAAGCTAACGTTAGCTCGTTTTATTATTCTAACGTTAGCTGAAAGGCTAGCTTGACAGGTCCGACGCGATCTGTCGGAACTGGTCATGTCGTGTCCGGTTGGGTCTATTTAACAATCGTTTAAGCTTATTTTGCGTAATTTTAATAATCCTGTAAAGTGTTGTAAACATAGTTTTAGCCTACGTTACCTCTGACATTACGTGCATTCGTGAACTGTACCGTTAGAGCTTTGTAATACTGAGCTCAAATACCAAACGTTACTGTCCCTTATTTTGCTAATATTCATGCAGTTTACATGTTGAATATTACAAAATACAAGTTGTTTACATTATGCAACATCTGCATCATGGTTATCTTTTTTTTATTTTGATACAGTTCTCTATTTTTTATGTGAGAAATTCATGCATGCTGCAAGATAAATAACCATGTTTTGTTTTTGTTTTCCTCTCTTTAACAGCTCCTGTTACCAACCACCCTTCTCCCTGTTACCTCCACCTCTACAGTACCTCCTTTATTAATCAACCAACGGCTCTTTTAAGAGCCACTCCTATTATATTCATCACAAACACAGACACACAACACAGACACACACAAACACACACACACACACACACACACACACACACACACACACACACACACACACACACACAGACATTCTGTCTCTCTCTCTCTCTCTCTCTCTCTCTCTCTCTCTCTCTCTTTGTCTCTCTTTGTCTCTCTCTTTGTCTCGCGCTTGCGCCAGCACTGCGATCTCATCTAGAAGGCCTACTGTCTTCAAGTAAGTATTGTCATTCTATTCCTTCTTTTGTATTTCACATTACTGTCTTACTGTCCAAAACACACAGTGCCTGAACATTTGAACGTGCCTATGGCATTCTTTCTTTCTGACAATGTTTTTGTCTCACTTATACAACATAGTATTGTTGAAATGGCTGATCAGCAAGATAACTGGGAAGCAGAAGATGCTATTTTCCTTGCTGATATGCTTCTGGCTCAAGAAAAAGTAAGACCGTAATCTTGCCATATTGGTGATGATACTAAAGTGTGGGAATTAGAGAGTGATATTTGTATAACTGTATTTCAGTGTTGTCATACAATGCTTCTTCTTTCTTCCTTTCTTTCTTTCTTTCTTCAATCTTTCTGCCATCCAAGGAAAAGAAAGCCAAGGGCGAAGCAGACTCTGCTACAGGCAGTACTTTTCAGGTCCGATGGGTGGAAAGAAATGCTGAAGGAAGTCCACTGCTAAAAAGGAGCAGAAGCGGAGAGACACGGAATCGTGCTTCAGCTACAGGTAGTCTTCCAAGATTATTTTTGATTACTGATCTCAAGAATCGGAATTAACTTAAGTACTGTGTCCATTCGATCCAATATGTAGTTTGGTATTTCATAGCTAAGCCTTATGTAATTACATTTTGTTTTTGTTTCTTTTTATAACATTGACAACAAAAATAGGGGGTGTTTCTTTTATTTTGTCTACGATATTAATAGGGTTTCTGTTTCCTATTTTTGATAATTTTGTCCTTTTAAATATGTTAAACTGTGCCATTAGAAAGACCACATGGTGGATCTTTCATGTATGTTTTGACTTCATCTATTTTTAAATGTATATTTTAAACTAGGACTATAAATGCATTCTGCAATGTTAACTTTAATGTCAACTACTGCTAAACTAATCCAAAGATGTTAAATGGAAGTGAAGCAGTCCTGGTCAGGTTCATATTATATTGAATGTAACTAATATTGATTTACATGTAACATTTCCGTATTATAGCCTGAAGTCATCAAACAAACATTGTATTTTTATGCCAAATACAGCCTGTTTCTATCTATCTTTTTAGTTTCCGTGGTTCCCAGTGAGGACTCTACTCCTTTTGAGTCAGCTGAGGAGGTTCTCACAGTGACCCAGTCAGACTCCTCTCAACAGTTATTTGGTAAGATGAAACCCTACTGTAATTAAGCAAGTTGGTAAAAAGCATGAAAGGTGAAAAGATGTTTGTTTTATTTTATCTGTTTTTCAGAGAGTGAGATGAACAAACTGCAGGACATTCTGCAGACCTCAGAAGATATTGCAGATGCAAGTGGACATCCTTCCACCTCCACATCATGGGGCTTGCACCAATCTGCAGCCCAAGATGAGTGGCGGAAAGCGAGGTCTTATCATCTGAGCTCCTTGTTGTCCTGCAATGTGGTTCCAGAGAACAACTGCAGCCACTGCACATCTCCTGCCATCATTCGATGCAGAGACTGCATGCCAGAGGAGTGGCTGTGTACGGAGTGTGACATACACATCCACAAAAAACGCACACTCCATAACAGGGAGTCCTGCATTGGGGGAATTTACAAGCCCATAGAGCCAACAGTGTGCTGCGTAAAGCAAGATGGCGGATATACACTGGTCAATCAAGGTAGTGCTTTGATCTTTTTGGTAAAGTGGTTGAAGTTGTGTCCTTGTTTTTATTAAAATTTTAATTTAATAAAAATAATAATAATAATAATTGTTTAAAGCTTCTCACTATTTATTGAACTTCTCTTTTCAGTATGTCTTTTGCCTACAGTGAGACCTGTCCAGTTGTGCATGTGTGATCCTGCAACCATAACAGAATCAGCTGGTAGAGCAATAATTATGGTTTGCATAAATGGTATGAACTATGGCTTTTTATATATATATTTTTCTTGTCCAGTCCAGAGGTATTGTCACAACATAACCATGCATTAAATTTACTACTTTTTTCTTTTTATAGGTCGGTATGATTTGCACTTGCCAAACCTATCTTGCAAATTATGTCTGGCACAGTGGACACCTGACATGAGCGACCTCATACGCAGTGGGTATTGGCCAGCATCTGTGAATGCTGACACATTGTTTTCAGTGGATGTCTTCACTTCATTTGAAGAGATGAAAACTGTGGCTCCCAGTTTGTCGCGTCAGGGTTTTTTGAGGATGTTGGAGAAGAGGACCTGTCAATTTGGAAGGGTAAGATCAGCGTGGATAATAGTTGCCTCAAGTAAAGATATTTTAGAGCTACTTAATTTGACTTTTTTTTTACTAATTCACCTGCAAATGTATAGGCTGGCAAAATCCATGGAGACATATTCCAAAGGAGTTATTTGGAGTACACATTCTGCCAGTACCACTGTGAGAATATGGCCAGTGTACAGCACTTCACCTGCCCGGCATGTACACCCAACATGATAGCTCTTTGCGCAGATGGCAACAGAAAGCAGTACCGATTTCGACAGTCAAAAGGGTTAGTTGTTTTACACTTAGTAAAATGAACTGAACAAGTAATGTCTTACACTGAACAAGATCTTTTTTCTTATTTTATTTAGGTCAGAGCAACCGTATTTTGACGGTACTTTCATCGCCAAGGACGCTGAAGTACAGCATTTTGTTGAGGAGATCAGGAGTAAAATGAAAAGTGTTAGTTAAATATTTATATATTGTTTTTGCAGTGTATGGCTTAAAACTTGAAATGTAGGATTTCCATTACAAATTAGTTATTTCTTCCCTCAAGACCAGATGGTGTCCGCTTAAATGGAACAGACTAGTATCTCCCAACCAGCAATTTGAGCAATATGTTGCATCTCATCCAAGTAATTTTGGGTTTGAAATTGGGTATGTGTGGTGACATCCAAAGTGGCTAGATTTCGGTAACATGTAGCGAGTATGCATGTTTTTGTCACCTTGTTTGCTTAGCTGGAGTAGGGTTAAGTGAAAGATGCATTTTCTGAAGCTCCTTGAGCCCTGACAAAACATCCAGTTGTATTTTGAAAGTAAATATTTAATGTCTCCAATCATTATAAAGATGCTCTTTGGTGTAATGTAACCTGACTCCATGGTCCTGATGGATAAAGTAATTACATAGGATCATTTTTTTTGTTTCTGTTATAAGCATAACTATTTTGTCATGCAGACTGCCGGCAGAGGAATCTGTGGAGCCAGTCAGTGGTCTGCTGCACGTGAGACTGCCAGAAGAGCTAGTAAACTGGATGAAGAGGGCATTGAGGTAGTTGTTTGCCGACACGGAGTGCTATTGAAGGCCCTCAACATGTATAGGGGGGAAATATTTGCTTATCCGCTGTTCCTGCAAAAGGAGCTTCAGGCAGCCACAAATGGACAGTTCTTTTGCACGGATATTGCTTGCAAGTATTGGCCCTACCTTGAAAAGTTGTCGGTCTCCATGTCAGAACTCAGACCTTTACTGCAGATGAAGCCATTCCTTTCTGTCATGCATGCCAAGGCCCATTCAACCAAGTGTGAGGTACTACATGGTCTTTATCATACAATTTTAAATGGTAACTTTTGTGTATAATACATATGATTATAAAATAAATGTCCACACTGATTTGTTAGATAATCTGGAGTGGCAAAAACCAAGAGGGTGCTGGCACAACTGCAGGGGAGGAGGTTGAAATGGTTAACAGCTACCTTTCTCGTTGTGCCCTCACAACCAAGTACATGACAAAATCTGGTAAGTCAACCTACTCTTTGTGTAAGATGAAACTCTTAATAATACCCTATGACAATACATCAATAAAACTGTTACATTTATCTAAAAATTAAAGCTCAACTGTGAAGGATTTGATTAACTGAAAAACGATGACCATTAATGGGACTTTCCTCCATCACTTTATTCATTATGTTAAAAAGCCAGGAATGACATGTTAACAGTCCATGCTATTGGATGGAACCGACGGAAGCAGGATGGCCTTCATCTGGCATTATCCAGCAGATACGTCAAGGTATTGACCAGCTAACATGAGACATGATCAGGTTTACTGACCATATTCATATAAAAACAATGTCCTGTTTGACCAATGTGTCTTAGATACTGTATATACAGTATAAAGCCTCTATGATTTGTCTTACCCTTTGAAGATAACATCTTAAAAATCTTGCTTTTTTTACTGTAGACTTGTGAAAAGGCTGAGGCTGAGTCTCAGAGACTGGAAGATTTGAGCAATCAACTTGGTTGCCCTGACAACATGGTGCATCAATGGGTTCATGATGTCAGAGAATGGGCTTCTGATGGTATAATATTTTATGGACATTCTTTTACATAGTTTGCTAATGTATTGTGATAGTCAATTATATGACTCAGACCTTCCTTGCATGGCCCTGCACCTCCTGCTCCTTCCCCAGCCATTAGCTTTTGCTTTATGCATTTGGAATTTTTAAATGTACAACCTAAAAGATAGATCAGATTTGTTTTGTTTTTTGTTGTTTATATTGCTTTTGTATTTTAAGATTCTGCAGGTACCAGATGTGATGACCAACAACCTCTTCAGGAATCAATTGAAGAAATGTTTCTTGCGGTTCATCACAGAAAAGCCAGCCTTTATAATCAGACTGGTATGTTGATAACTGATCTAATATTGTCATTTATATCACTTGCAGATGTCTTATCTGGATTGTTTATTTCTGTATCTACAAGTCCTTAGTTTTAAAATCTATTTCTTTTGAATTTTACAGATACTATGGCTATTATGTCTTTTTATTCATTTTTTTTTTTTTTTGATGTATCAATTGTTAAATGATTTTAAGTATAAGGCTTTAACAGTATTGCATTTATCATATCTGCATTATGTTTTCTGTATTTTGTAACTATAGACAGCAACAAAATTCGACAGTTGCGACGAAGGAAATTGGGGGAAGAGAAGAAAAAGCTGTTTGAAAAAATCAAGCTGTACAATGAGCAGGTTGCAGATGAGGAACGCATCCTTGAGGATAAGGTGGAGAGCAGACTCTCTGTGGTGGGAGGAGACAGTGGGGCAGACTGTCTAATACGGCCGTGGGAAGTGCACAGCAGAGGTATTGAACAATTTCTGTGTGTGTGTATGTGTGTATTGCTTGTATTTATGGGTTTTGCCTAGCCTGGAAATCCAGAGTTCTCGCGAGAGCACAATTTGAATTTGCTCAGCGAGTCACTCTGGCATTCAGTAATGCTGCTCATTAACTATGCCCTTGTAGCCGAGCTGCACCAATCACATCGGTGTATCTGATATAGTCGGGCCAGAGGCGAGCTAAACAGATGACGACAGTTTAATCTCCCAGTTAGCTCCGCTGGTAGCTAAGCGTATGGAGCTCTGGATACGTCACCCCGTGTATTGTTGTGATTGGTCCTAGTGTTATCCAGTTGCGTGCAGTGAGATTAAAAATTTCAAATGCATGCTTGTGCCGCCCCTCGAGTTGGGCCATTTTTATTACTCATTGCCAGACCCTTAATCTTTCGGATTTGTGTCTGGATTTCCAGGCTAGGTTTTGCCTACACTACATATCTTTTAGCAGGTATGCTTTCTGTTAAGAATGTACTGTACAGGTCAAACTTGTGTTCAAGGATGTTATTTTTGTGACTTCAGGATCGAGCAATATCCTCACAAAGAAGAAGATTTTTGATGTTTACATGTCAAAAGTGCGGCTTCAAGAGGAAAAGATCATTTTGATGAGGGAGATGAGACAGCACTGCACCTACCTCAGAAAGCTGGCCTGGAGTCTCCGCAAAATGATGTCAGAAATGTCTTCTGGCAGGAACAGTGGTAAGAAGCCAAATTAAATTTTTTGTGTTCTCCTTACAGTGACAGATTCAGGGATACTATAAATTTCTAAGCAACTAGTGCTGCACGTCCTGCCTATTGATTTTACTGACACCATGACCTTTTGTCAGTGGTCCTTAACCATCCAGTGTGCCGTACTTGAGGGACAGCGCAACATTAACAACTGCTCAACTGAAATTTACATGGCCAAACCTCATCAATTGTTTTTCAGTGCAAAGACACACTATACTTTACAGGCAACGATAATATGGTGCTACAGAAGGTTCACTTTACAAAATCAAGTGGTAGTTTATAGTCACTGTTGCTAAATTATCTCTTTGTTCAATGTTGTGTAATTTGCTCGGTAGAGAGATACTAGTGAAGTAGGCTACGGCAAAAGGTCTGCGTGGAGCCTCCACAGAAGTATAAATGAAGGTGTAAATTAGCTGGGACTAGCAACTTCGTGTTTTTTTATAATTAGGGTACAAAAGTCTCCATAAAGCACAGGTTATTTTCAGAATTGAAAAAAACAGGTTCTGAAATCACTCAGTGCAGTTTCAAGGTCCCTTGATGATAACAAAATCATATTTGAATAAATGTGCCCATTCTCGCAACAGGGAAGCCTATATGACCTGGACTATCACTTTGAGGTCCTCAGGTATTACATTATGGATTCCTTGTGGCTGAATCTAAATTATCTGTAGTTCATTTAGTATAGTTAATGACTAGCTGAACTACACTAACTCAATTGAGGTATTGTCACAGCTCTTCTGTATTTTCCTTGTAGGCAGTTTAAGTGAAGAGGGGCATCGTGGGCTGCTGTGTCTTCATCAGAAAAGGCTTGCTGATGTGGAGGAGAAGTTCCAAGTCGTTAGCTCAAGGTACAGCCAGGCTTTAGGACCGAATGCTGCTTCTCTGCTTGAGGATGGACCCGAGGACATACCGGAGGACGACAAAGAACATGTATATGAGAGTTCAGATGAGAGTGATTTTGAGGCAGTGTAAACCAGAGTTTTTCGCAACACTAGCTTTATAGATGGAAAGATATTGCATCGGATTTATGTCAAGTGTCGCAGGCGCTATATAATCTTCCCTGCAAGAACATGTATGCCCTCCAGCTCTCTCAGAGCAGACACTTCCTCACACGTGGTGGCTGCGCTGTGCGCATGCTGTTTAGTTTCATACACGAAGATGCCATTATGTAACTCCTATGTTTTGTGTCACACTCCCAGCTGCCTGCACGACACTCGGTTGTAGAATTGTTATGCAAAGACTAATATCTGTGCGCAAGACAATATAATTTGCTTGTGAGCATGTTTTATCGTGCTTGCGACATATGTGATAAATCTGACCCCATATTCAGGAAACTATGAAAACAACACATACAAAAATCCCAAACCAATACAACAACAAATATGTGCTGCAAATGAAAAAATACGTTGCTAAATGCCTAAACTAATACGCAACTGCAAACGGCTCCAAACACAGATATGATGCAAACTAAAAAACAAACACTAAATACAAGTGCATTAAGAGGGATTGACCACACCTAGAGGATAACTCACACCACGCAAACTATTTAAATTCATTTTTACAATGACAATGTAGTAATTGTAATTCCTCTGCAGTTACATCTGCCATGTCGTGTTGTACATTTGGATGGTTTTGGTTGGCTGTCAGTGTTTCTATCGTCCATCAAATCGCTCTGAAAGTGATCCCAAACAATATTGTTTACCGCTGTTTGTCATTATTACATATATATCATGTCATGCTGTTTCACTTAGCACTCCTTTTTCAGACAAGTAGAACTTATGGTGTTTTGACTAGATATGCAGTGTTTAAGATGCATATGTTTTTGGGGTTTGTGCGTTTTTTACGCACTGCATGTTTCTTCTAGTGTAAGTGCTTTGAACCACTGTAGCGCATTTGCCCAGGTCGGCCACTGTATGAAACAGCATTGATCGTATCACACGCATAATAGCAACATGAATGTCCAAAAGGCAAAGAGATAATCATATTTAAATGGGGGCAGCAGCAGCAGGATGATAGAGATAGATGAGATCAGCTGATCAGAACAGCTGATATCTTTGCCCATCTGTTTGGGGCAGAGGACTAAATATTGTAAACTCATGCTCTTAACTGTAGAATGAATCGTCATTCAAAAATGTGAAAAACCCTGTTGTAGATGATATTTGTGTGCCCTAGTTTTTTTGTTTTTTTTAATTGCATAATCCAGTATATTGTTATTCACAGTGACAGTGTGGCTTATTTGGAATTGAATGTACATGCTACTACATTTAACTTATTTTTAGAAAATGACAATGATCATTACCCATGAGTTTTGATTGTAGTGTTTCCTGTTTATACTGCTATTACTGTTCCAAAAAAATCAACAAATTTCCCAATGCCATTACTTCAGGAATAAAACTGTGAGTTAGTGTAAGTGCATGTAACCTTGTTCATGCTAATGTTGTCTTCGTGAAAATAAAATATGTATGCGAAATAACTGATTTGTCATTTTTCTGTTGTATGCCAGTTGTATATAGGGTGTTTAAAATAAGTAAAAGTCATTTTCAGGCAAAAATAACATTTTGACATTTGGATGTCAAGTAAGTATATAGTAAGATGTATTAATTATTGCATAACATTAGAACAAATATATTTTGTATCATCCTGCTGAAGGACTGCTCTGGATACAATAATTAACACAAAGGGGCGTTCTTATTTGGGTTCTATTACCAGGGATGCTGGATTGCTAAATTGTTTATTGACATTTTAAAACTATAACGCTACATTAATCTACATTTATTTACGAGATGTTAACATGGTATTCATTTCTTTAATGAATTACATTATTTCGGTTTTATTACTGGTGAAATATTATAGTATGCTGCTGTAAACAAACACTACGGTACAAGGGGAGCGCACTCAAATTCCATATCCCACAATGCAATGCGGTCATTCATGTCATAGAATCGGACAGCGATCAGGCAGTGCTTTAACGGCAGTATCGCTTCAATGTGGATATTAAATGAGTGATTTTGTCACCAGCAACCGTAGGACAAGCTGCTTAGTTTTTCCAGTAAGTTAAGTACCGTATAATACATTTTTTTTTTTTTTAATAACGTTTACTTAACCGGGCATCCTCCGCGGACGTGACGTAGCTAGTAATTGCGGATCCAAAAGACAAAATACATATCACAAGTATTATTGATTTGTTCGTCACACGTTGTATGTGAGGATGTAAACAATAAAGATAACAATAATAATAAAATAAAGTTTCATGTATTTGTCTCATGTACTGTTTGCTCGGTCGGCCGGCCGGCGGCGGCAAAATGAAATGGAATGGAGCCCATTCACGGCAGACAGCAGAAACACAGGAGTCGAACATGTCCCTCCACCCACCCCGGAAGAACTACAAGTATACTGGCTTTGAAACAGGTTCTGGGGTGCGGATCTAGTGGGAGTTGTAGTTTTTAAATATATTGGTATATTTCTCATAATTAGAAGTTGGCAGTGTATAATGTTGGCTACACCCTGGGGTTTTATGGGATGGGGAACACACTGGTGTCATCAGATTTTAAAAATCAAATCGGTAAATAGGTGAAAATAGCTTATTACCATATTTGACAGTGCTTACAGTGGGTAAACTTTGGTGACCATATCTACATGAGAGCTGAGGTCCAGAGCTTTCTAGAACAGCTGGTCCTATGTGTGTAGTACCTTCTGTTGCTAAATGACAAGCCTTCAAAGATGTACTGGGTTCAAGGTTCAGAGGTCAATACTTCAAAGCAGGAGTAATGGATCCTCTTCAGACTGACAGATGTTACTCTCCAGGTTGAGACCTTTCCAACGATGTGTTTGTTATAGTCCTACGACGTTTTCATTTTTACACATCATGGAGACCATGTTGCAGGAGATACTTTATTGTCTCCAGAGGGATATGATTCAAATGCTTCACACATAACACTTAACATATTGTTTTATCATACAGCTGACATATAGGCCCTACTTACAATAAAAAAATATAAACAAAGTGATAGCCAGACTGAATCACATCACACAGCCACAATCTATTGCTCATCTTTCAAAGACTGATTAAGGCAACCTACCTTATGCATCATATCATGAAGCTATTGCACAACCCCTGCAGCCTCAAGCAACATTATTTAAAGTTTTAATTGATGCAGGTCCAAATCAGGCCTAGTTTAAAAATAATGTCTAATTTACATTGGGGTACCCTATATCTTCTTCCAGAGGATAAAAGCTCATAGTTGGCATGGAGAATAAAGATCAGACCATATTCTCTGTGCTTGCCTGGAGAGAGACTGGTTTCTATTCCTCTACACAACCTTCATGACAGTCTGTACCTGAAAAGTAAGCTTTAATTGTGTTTAGATATGAATATGCTCTGTAATGCAGCCTGGTATAAAATAAACCCTTTGATTCACCCCAATTGTGCGTACAAAATACAATCTTTGTTGTAAATGATAACACACACTTTCAACACGGGCCTTTCAGCCTACGATGTTATCCAAATGAACGCCAAGGGTCCTATTAGAACAGAACTGATTGTTTTTTTCATCATTTATGATACCCACTGACCTATGTCACAATCATTTCCTCAGTTTGAAATGTTTCAAAGACATGGTTGGCATCACACTATTGCACAAAGCTCTTTATTTTAGAAAAATAGACTTAATGTCTTAGTGTAGTAAGCTGAGGATAGAAGTGTGCCAAAAATACCAAAACACATGATGTATATGTACACATATACCCATACAAACACAAACAAGTGGACAACTCTTAAGTACAGGTGAAAACTCTTTCAGTATGCATTGAGATCGGATAAAATATGGAGGTGGTTTGAGCCACGTGTTCACATTCTAATAGCAGTGATAACAGGAATGTGTCATGTGTCCACATTTAACACTGCCCTCTCAACTATGATCGGAAATCTGTAGGCTAGCCTAGGCCTACTCATTCAGAGTGTTTCTCATGTTACTGAAACCACTGAGTGAATCATGAGTTGTAGATATTATTATATTCTGTTAGTAGTGTGTCTGTGTTATTCACATGTTTATTTGCATACAGAGTGGGAAAGTAAGATCTGGGTGGTATTTCAGAAAGCAGGTTTAGTGAAAACTCTGAGTTTGTTAACCCTGAGATGAGGGAGACTCTGGGTTTTCTCTTTCAGAAAGAGAGGTAACTTCACCTCAGAGTCAAAATCAAGGTGCTGTATGTCAAGGCACTTCCATTGATAATGTGTAAGCAAAATAGTTGATGAATTTGTGAGTAACAGTTTTTGATTGGCTCTGGTTCTGGTTTCAATGTCTCCATAGACAATTCACTGTTGAGCTATAGTCCAATACTGAGAGAACAATATAATTTACTATTCATTGGATAGCCAGTATGGTTTCTATCTAGACATCTTAAGGATGCCACAGCTAAGAATGTTGACGTGCTTTTTTTAAACTATTGTTTGACCAAATTCCCAGATACATGTTATGTTATCTTGGATGTTGATAAAACTGAATTTGACTATTCAATTAAAAGTGTGTGATATTAAAAAAAAGAAACAATTTCATTTTTCTGTTTTATTGAATAAAGTGCACTAAACTGAAATGCAACCTTAGCTTACAGTGACAATAATAAACAAATACACAAAAAGTACATGCATTACAAGTTATTACAATATTAACACAGCCGCAAAACGGAAATGGATATATGACACTGGAACATTGACGAGCGAGCGAGAGGAGGAGACTCCGCGCATGAAGTGCTGCATTTTGTAACTGCAGCCTAACTTTTGTACACATTTGTTACTTTTATATAGCCTATATATATATATATTTATAATATTTCTGATTATGGCATAGCTATCTCCCCACCCAAATAGGATAATAAGGTAATGGATAAAAAAAATAAAAAATTGCTTGATCAAGGGTCCGGCCCGGCCCGAGGATGTGGCGGAAAATAACAGCCCGGGCTCGGGCCGAGAATCTAAACTCTAGTGAACACTGTTTGCATTGCAGAAGAACCTTATGGAATGTGAATGCAAATCCTCAGGCGTAACCATTGAAACATAGTAATTGTTAAAAAAAAGTTACCATGGTATAAGTGGAGGCATATATAGACTATAAGATTATATAATATATAATATAAGATAATAAGATAAACCCATGAATCCTAATCAGTAAAAGTCATTATGGTGTCAGGGAGTTGTGGAACACATTTTCATGGCAGATGACTACCCGGCTTTTGGGGAAAAGACATTTCTTATTGATGGAGTGGCAGTGGTTAATGGGGAAAGGGACCACAGATTAAATTTAGCTTGATTATTTTAAATGTCAAGCTTGACAAAATAAATAAATAAATGTGGACATATCGCCAAAACATAATAGGCCACAACCACTTACAAATGGAAATACAGCAATAATGAGGACTCCAACAATGAATTTCAATTCAAAATGTATAGATTTACACACACAGTAAATGAACAGACCTTTTCTTTTACGTGGCACCACTCTACTGGGAGCTGGACAGCCTCCTTCAACACTGTCACCTGTTGATTACAGGGAAAAACAAAGAAAAACAAAGAAAACTATTTATTAAGACAGTTTACAATTGGGATGGTCTTTATTGGCACTCTGCTTTTAATTATGAAGGCTTGTAATTAATACTTTCTTCATCTGGGATTGAAGGCAGTGCAAAGGGTTTACTGGATACAGAAATTACACCCTTAAGGATAACCAGGCTCTGCTGTTAGCAGGAACGGTATGTGTTTTAAGCTGCTGGTGTTTATGCCACCAAAACAGACAGTAAGCTTAATGTCCAAAATATGGGCAAATACAGGCCTGATTTAAGTGTTGATGACACTATGATGACAGCTAAATGGAACAGTTATTGTAAGTTGAATAATAGGGTAATAATCCTTTGACCGTTTTTTTAAACATTCACATTTCTGCCATCCTGATTCAAAATAGATCAAATACAGGGATGGACAAACTTCCTTTATATGTTCACGTTACCCAAAGTACGAGTATGATTGTTATTTCCAGTACTCTTTGTATAGGCTAGAACCTTTTATTACACGGCTTAGTTGAATTCGACAGCATTCTACGGTCTGCTATTTCTTTAAAACAGACTGTTGCAAAATATTAACAGACTGTTGCCATGCACAGCAGAGTGTCGCCATGGTCGCCATCAATCCGCTGAAAAAAAGTCTGATTTATGTATCAGCTGTGGCAAGAAGTGGGGAAAAGTGGAGCAACTCCTGTCCTCCAATTCAGGCAATGACAGCAGATCTAGTGAGCGCCTATCGCTACATTTGTTATACAGTCTATGATAGCTACGCAGTAATTTCAGCCATAGGGACAACAACGCTAATTAGTTACACTGCAACATTGTGTTTACAAGTGTGTCACAAACGAGATGAATGAGGACAGAAACATCAACATAAATAGTCCCATTCACTTGTCTCACTTCACCATCAATGGAAATGTTCAGTTCAGTCAACCCGCAGTGATTAAAACAGCAGCTGGATGAAGGAGTTTGTCCACCTAGCTAGTAATAGCAGGGCATCACCCCATTACAGCCCGACTCATTTTGGCGGTCAAATAAAAGGAAAAAAGACAGCTTCTACCACAGCCTGTAATTGGGGGATTAAATGCATGCTGGACCCTGGCTTTTGCCAGAAATGCATGCGCTGCAAACAGCTGGCTATCTGGTAGCTTGTCGCTGGAACAAGATCGGTACACACACTAGTCTGATGCCGAGCAAGGAGGAGGAGATACTGTGATGTTGAGTGACAGACGGAACGTTGTATTAAACAGCTACAGTTTACGTTGCTATGGACGCAGGATACCAACCATAGAGACGGAACAGACCATTTTCTTTATCGGTAGCAATACTTTTGTTTTTAAATTAATATTTTGTGTCAAATTATTTATTTATTATTTATTTTGTTAAGTAGCCATGTAATAGGCAGGATAATGCCTCCCTCTACATTATCCCTTACTTATGCTTACCTTTTCCTTGACAAACTTGGGAGGCTCCAGTGGAGGCTACTGGTAAAATCAAGGACTTTGGGGGTATAGGTGAAGCTGCAGGGTGATGAGGCCGGGCAACGGCAACGTGTGTTGTTGGTGGGGCTTGTTGAGGTGTAGGTGAAGCTGCAGGGTGATGAGGCCGGGCAACGGCAACGTGTGTTGTTGGTGGGGCCTGTTGAGGTGTAGGTGAAGCTGCAGGGGGATGAGGCCGGGCAACGGCAACGTGTGTTGTTGGTGGGGCCTGTTGAGGTGTAGGTGAAGCTGCAGGGGGATGAGGCCGGGCAACGGCAACGTGTGTTGTTGGTGGGGCCTGTTGAGGTGTAGGTGAAGCTGCAGGGGGATGAGGCCGGGCAACGGCAACGTGTGTTGTTGGTGGGGCCTGTTGAGGTGTAGTTGGGGGTTCAACTGGGGATGATGAATGTCCTGCAGCAACTTGCGGGGTCCAGCCTTCATTGGAGGAGTATTAAATGATTAACAGTAATAATACTTGGACTATTTTAAGGTAAAGTTCCCTGTGATGAAGATTGTTGTGAATTAATTAGCTGTATCTAAAAAGCATTATTTGTATGATGTCATATATTGAACCTTGCCTTTCCTGTTGTATCTCATGCAAATTCATGGAGTTAAATACCTTTAACTAAGCAGGTGTATTTTGCAGGTTTAACTTAGTATGGGCTAGGATTTGTTTTGAGAAATGTTAACATGGTTCACAAGAATTCATATTGTTTTCTCAAAATCCATTATTTTCTCACTTCTTTGCCATACTTATGTCTTCACAGTAGTAGAAAAAAGTTGATAAATTTGAAGAGGCCAGAACCAAAAACTCTGTAATGAAAATACATAATAGTTAATTTAAATCAGCCACCAACATGGCTCTATAGTTGGATCTGCTATGGTATCCTCCCTCCATGGTAAAACCATTGCAGCAGCACACTTTTGAGCCTTCAATAATAGCTGTATAATTTACTCTGCCAGAACCTGTGTTACCACTTAAAAAAGGCAACAATTTAATTTGTTTTACATAAATGAGGGGCTAATTGTCATAATAACCCCAGGGCTGAAAACCATAAATGGAACAGTCATTTAACCAGTCTAGCACCAACTGATTATTTACAGTTGTACTTTAGCTGATTAAGAGGTAAAAACCAAAAGAGAGATTGCATGTTTTGCTGTGTTGCTTGCCAACCAAGCAGAAGCAATTATTCTTTTTTATTGATACTTAAATTTGAGCAGCTAATAGCTAGCTGGTATGTTTTTAACATATCTCAATAAGTTAACTTTAAAAAGCATAAAGCATAATTATAATGTGACTGTTCCGTTAGTTGAGAGAAGGCAACCACAGCCTTATCTGTGACAGGAACACAAGCCATCAAATACAATACTGTTTTTTGTAAATAACAGAACATCCTTACCTTGAATAACAAGTTCATAGAGTGCCTTCATTCTTTCAAGACACTTTTTAGAAGTGTCTGTCAGTTGGCAACGGGGTGCCAAAACCTCCGAAACCCAGGCATTCTCTTTTCTTCCAGGCTTGGACAAAACTATTACAGCCCTTACACACAGGGCCTGCAATTTTTCAAGCTACACACACACACACACACACACACACACACACACACACACACACACACACACACACACAGAGAGAGATGATAGTAAAAACAATTAACATGAAAATGTACAGAGCAACACTGTGTAACTTAACTGCTTGAAAATAATAAAAGTATTACATACCAGCATAGAAGCTTCATCCACTATGTGGGAGGTGGTCCGATTTTTTTGGTGGGTATGGACCCAGCTCTCCCGCTTCTCATCAAATTTTTCTAATTTTTTTTTAGCCTTAGCTTTTGAGGTTGCTTTGCCTTGCAGGTTTTGCAGGCCACATTTATTTCTGTGTGGCAGACCACACACTTTCTTAGAGTTGACCCCTGACCTGGCATTTCTATCAGAAATACAGTAAG
>NC_050176.1:41668408-41815908 GCF_008315115.2 Sander lucioperca
GGGCGATCCGGTGCTGATGGACTGTGAGTCGGAGACGTGTTTCCCCAGCTTCACATGCTGCTTCCTGTCAGACAGGAAGTCAGTGATCCACCTGCAGGTGGAGTCAGGCACACCAAGCTGGGAGAGTTTTTCCTGAAGCAGAGCCGGGATGATGGTATTGAAGGCAGAGCTGAAGTCCACAAACAGGATCCTGGCGTAGGTTCCTGCGGAGTCCAGGTGCCGGAGGATGTAGTGGAGGGCCAGGTTGACTGCATCATCTACAGACCTATTGGCTCTGTAGGCAAACTGCAGGGGGTCCAGGAGGGGGTCGGTGATGGCTTTGAGGTGTGAAAGCACAAGGCGCTCAAAGGACTTCATAACCACAGAGGTCAGGGCGACGGGTCTGAAGTCATTAAGTCCTGTGGTCCTTGGCTTCTTGGGGACAGGGATTATGGTTGAGGTCTTGAAGCAGGCTGGCACGTGAAATGTCTCCAGTGAGGTGTTAAAAATGTCTGTAAACACTGGAGACAGCTGGTCAGCGCAGTGCTTCAAGCTGGATGGGGAGACAGCATCCGGTCCAGCAGCTTTCCTGGGATTCTGTCTTCTAAAGAGTCTGTTGACGTCCCTCTCGTGAATGGAGAGGGTCGTCACTGAGGTGGGAGGGGGGGTGGAGGTGGAGGGGACCTTTAAGGAGGGCATTGGTGGAGGTGATGCACAGTGGCTGTAGCTGTAGGGAGGTGTCGTGGGGGATGGTGTCAGGACTGTCCTTTTGTCTTTCAAATCGGCAGTGGAACTTGTTCAGGTCGTTGGCTAGGTGTCTGTCATTGAAGGAGTGGGGGGTTTTAGGCTTGAAGTTGGTGATCTGCCTAAGTCCTTTCCAGACAGTCGTAGAGTCATTAACTGAGAACTGGCGTTGGAGCTTCTCAGAGTACCGATGTTTAGCCTCCTTCACTGCCTTGCTAAACTTGTACTTTGACTCTTTAAATCTGTCTTTGTCCCCACTCCTGAACGCCTCTTCCTTAGCCAGCCTTAACCTTCTGAGTTTGGCTGTGAACCAGGGTTTGTCATTGTTGTAACTCACCCTGGTGCTTGATGGAACACAGCAGTCCTCACAGAAGCTGATGTATGACGTCACAGCCTCTGTGTACTCATCCAGACTGTTGGTAGCAGTCCTGAACACATCCCAGTCAGTACAATCCAAACACGACTGGAGATCCTCCACAGCCTCACTGGTCCACTTCCTTGATGTCCTCGCTACAGGTTTGCAGAGCTTTAGTTTCTGCCTGTAGACGGGGATCAGGTGGACCATGACGTGGTCAGAGTGTCCCAGTGCAGCACGGGGGACGGCGTGATAAGCATCCCTGACTGTGGTGTAAAAGTGATCCAGAATGTTCTCCTCTCTGGTCGGGCATTTAATATGTTGTCTATATTTAGGGAGTTCCTGAGTGAGGTTCCCTTTATTAAAGTCACCAAGGACAATAACTAGGGAGTCCGGGTTGGTCCGCTCCACACACTGTATCTGGTCGGCAAGCATGCGCTGCGCGTCCTGCACGTTGGCCTGCGGTGAGATGTAAACACCGACCAGAATGAATGAATGGAACTCACGGGGTGAATAAAAAGGCTTACAGTTCATGATGAAATACTCCAGGTCAGGAGAACAATGCTGCTGGATCACTGTCGTCGTTGCACCACCCTGTTGTGTAGAAACAGATTCCTCCCCTTTAGTTTTGCCGGAGAGGTCTGTGTCTCTGTCCGCTCTGAAAAGCTGGAAGCCTGCCAGCTGCAGCGCAGAGTCCGGTATTATTCCACAGAGCCACGTCTCCGTGAAGCACAAAACAGCAGATGAAGAAAAGTCCCTGTTTCCCCCCAACAGCAGTTGTAATTCCTCCACTTTGTTGGGCAGAGAGCGCACGTTAGAGAGGAATATTCCAGGTAACGGTGTGCGTGATCCTCGCTGGCGGAGACGCACCAGCGCACCGGCCCGTTTCCCTCTCCTCCGGCGTTTCGCTGCGTGAGCAAAGGTGAGCGCACCTTTGACCAGAATGTCCAAAATTTCCAGTGAAGGGAGAAGAAAAGTGGGAAATAAGTCTGATGGTGTTGTTGCCCTGAAGTTCACGAGCTCTTCACTTGTGAATGAGATACGGGTACCATCGCAGGAAACAGAATTAAAACACAAAACAAAACAAAACAGAGCGCACCAACACACCGTGTCGCCATTCTGCGGCGCCATCTTGGTCTTCACATGCACAGGTAACACATACACACACAGACACTCACAGACACACATACACACACACTCACAAACACGATTCCCACAGACGCACAGTCTCACACACACACACACACACACACACAAACACACACAGACACACAGGTAACACACACACACAGGTAACACACACACACACACACACACACACACACACACCACATAAACAGCACACACACACACACACACTCACACACACACACACACACACACACACACACAGTCTCTCTCTCACACACACACACACACACACACACACACACACACACAGGTAACACACACATGCACAGGTAACACACACACACAAATACACAAACACACACACTCACAAACGCAGACAGCATACATACACAAACACACACACACACACACACACACACACACACACACAGGGGTACTTTGGAGGACTGCAGGGGGTACGTGTACCCCTAGGGCACGTGTCAAACTCAAGGCCCAGGGGCCAAATCCGGCCCCTCGCAGATTTTGATCCGGCCCGCATATCAATTTAGGTTCACAATCAATTTCGGCCCACCAAGTTTTTGTCACTTTTGCCGATGCTTTTGGTGCTTTTTTTCCCCAAGTTTTTAAAGTGGATTTTGTTGCTTTTTTCGACCTTTTTTCTATAATGGCTAAGGAACCTTTTTATATATATAATAATAATACTGTAGGGTTAGTTAAGTTGTAACTTAAATCTTAATCTTAAAAATGTTGACTGATTTCAGATTAGTCTGGTTTCACCGTGTGATTGCCGCTCAGGTTTGAAGCAAAAATAAACATGAACACATACTTCAGACTTCAGGAAAACTCCAGCATGTGTCATTTTATCGTTGCTACAAAGACAAGGGATGCAGCAGATCGGTCCTCGTGTATCCAGAGACAGGAAGTGGGTTTGGTGCGTCTATGACTCGTGTTGTCTTGTCTTGTCCGCCAACCATGCACTTGTTGTCCTCTTGGGTCAAAATAAAAAATTAACACTTTTATGACACTTTTTTTTCCCGGTGATTTTGATACTTTCTGACTTTTTTGTCCCTTTTTATTGTTTTTTTGTTTTTGTTTTTACTGTTGAGGCTTTTTTCCACTACCACCAGTACTGTCTACACGCCACGGACACCAACTTATTACCAATATAGTGTTACACTTATTTTTCAGAATTCACGGTCAATAAACCTCATTGGATTTTTAAATTATATCTAATTTTTGAGTCAAAAAAGCTGAAATTATGAATACTTTTGACTAATATTCGAGGAATGTATGTTGATGGATAATCACAGACTGGTGTATGTCAAAGGTGAGTCAGAATACTGTTTGGAAACTGTTTTATTGTTTTTTTAAATGCTATAAAATTGAATAAAACAACTCAAAATTCAATGAAAGTAGTAATCGTTAAATGTACTTGCTAACCTGGAACTATCCATGTTAATTTCTCGGTAATTTGGTTGGTAAAGAAACTCATTTAAATATGGACATTTTGATCACAGGTCCAATTTGACCCCAAGGACAACAGGAGGGTTAAGTATTCTTGGGCACCCGGATAGCTCAGTTGGTAGAGCAGGCACCCATATACAGAGGTTTACTCTTCGACGCAGCGGGCCCTTTGCTGCGTGTCTTTCCCCCTCTCTCCCCTTTCATGTCTTCAGCTGTCCTGTCAAAAATAAAGGTTGAAAATGCCCAAAAAATAAGAAATTAAGTATTCTTCTATTAAAGAAAATGTGATGAAGGTGGTTTCTTCCATCTTCAATTTTTTTTTAATTGGTCCAGTATTGAGCAAGACTGCTGCTTCAATGTAACCACTCAAGGTATTTGCAAACCGTGAGTCGGCGTCCATTAAAAGTTCTGTTTTTGCTGCTGACAGACTCCAATTATTATTCAAAGTGTTTGACAACATTATGGAAAAGATCCTTTGAGTTGAGTAGGACCCTGAGTTAATATCGGTAATACACAGTTTATCTTCAGTGTTAGGAAGCTATGACGGCATTGCTGACGCCCACTGTTTCATAGGGGTGGGAAAAATAATCAATTCTTAGATGCATCGCGATTCTCTCATTTTTTAAATGTGTTGATTTTTATTTTGAAGTTACTGTCTCCAGACAAGTAAAAATCAGAAAACAGAGTGACTGAAAAAGGATGGGATAATGGACAACAACTTAGAGTTTAGGCAAGAGGGCAGAAAAAAAACACACAAAAATGGCCAAAAGGAAAAAAAATAATTTAATTTTGTATATATACACATGATCTAATAAGACATACATAAAATAATTAGGCAAAACACATCTAGGCTGTTCATCACTTTATCACAATACATCTGACCACCTCATGTTTCATGTTCTAAGAAGCCAATAATCGACCTTTAAACATGACTGGGCCTCTGACGTGGAAGAGAGAGGGAGAGAAGGTGACTTTCACAAGCATGTTGAAGGCTTAAGCATGACTACAAAATAAAAACCTCAGTAGACAAAACATTTCGTTAAGACTTGTGTGTGACAAATATATGTCAAAATCAGAGCTTTGTCTAGGAAGTGATTAGCAAACTCTGAGTAGCAAACTCAGATTTATATATATATATATATATATATATATATTTTTTTTTATTTATTTATTTATTTTTTTTTTTAAAGCACACAAGGAAAAAAAATTGTTTCATCAAGATGCATTGATAATTGGTTTAGAATTGAATCGTGAGGTGCCAAGAGATTCCCACCCGTTTCATGGTTTCAAGATTTTTTTTGTCACTCAACATTATGCAGTGAAATGCTTTCTTTGCTCCTCAAGTACTGTGCTTGTATATACATACATAAAAGTGTATACAACATTACAGAAAGGATCCCTACAGAGATAGACCTTTTAGTTAAAGAGTAAGATCCTTTTAGTTTAACATGAAACAGCCCCGAAATCACCATCACCAAACTACACCAGACTCCATGTAAATAATCAGGACTTTTAGTGTGTATAGAGCCAGCATATTCCCACATGTAAATGGGTGAATTAAGGGTTTATTTCAACCACACCAGAGTAGTGATTGTTGGCACAACAGGAAATTGTAATAATAAGATTACTAAAGAAAGATACTTACTTTACTTTAGGTATACTATGGTATGTTGTCACAGTTCAGGCCATCACAGCAATTAAAAACATTTGCACAAAAACAACAAAGGTCTTGCAATAAAGCCAAAAAGTGTAAAGTGAGGAGTAAAATGTTGATTTATGTTAACATGTATGCAAAATAGAAAACTCTTTGGAGCTCAGCATTCCTAAATGTATCTGCTCTTACAATGTTTAAACTAAACACTCCAAGCTACGAGATACTGTTAAAGCTTTTGAAGTTTTTATACAGAACACAGCAGTTCAATAATGCCATTTTTTTTTAATATTTCCAGATAACTTTCTTTATCTGTCTGCTGTAGTTTGAGGGTTAGGACATCGCTTTGCTTTTCCTACTACTACTGCTACTGTTTCAGCGTGTTCCTAGCGCAGTTTCCTCATGTCTTTTTAATATAACAATTTTTTGGACTGTAAAATGGGGGGGTCCAACACTGCCTTAAAGAAAAAAGAAAAAGTGCAGTGGGACATGTTCCTCTATGTTCCTCCCCCCTCCAGTATTTTATGCTCTTACGTTACACAAAGAGCTGGTAGCTGGTGCTCAGATACCCTCTGACTTCTGATTGAGGAGTTTTGAGCATTGAGTCCTTAAAGAGAGAAGAGTTATGAGGAATTTAAGGTCATTTTCACACCTGTAGTTCAGATCATTTGGTCCGGACAGAAGGAGGAAAATTATCCATTGTTGTCTTTTAGTTCTGATCCGGTTCATGTTCTAATGAATCCCTTAGACACCCTCAGTGTCTGCAGTTTGTATCTTTTGTTCTCCTGTAAATCAGACAGCAGCTTCAGACCTGATTCTCCTGGATCACTGCGGTGCAGCGTCAGTTCTCTGAGGTGTGAAGGGTTCGACTCCAGAGCCGAGGCCAGAGACTCACAGCACCTCTCTGTGCAGAATGACAACCTGAGAGAGAAACACATTGGTTTAATACCACAGTAATACAAACACTGTCAGGTGTTAAAATCAATACCTAGTCTTTAGTATCTCTGGTGGTTTCATTTTATAGGGTCTTCAAATGTCCAAACATAAGTCAGAAATCTCGGTGTAATTTCTGACTCAGCATTACAAATCAACAGACAGGTTAATGCTGTCATCATCAGCAGCTTTTTCCTCATCAGGTTGAAGGTTAAGATAAAACCTTTTTCTCTGTTTTGGAGATCTGGAGACCGTGGAGATGATTTATAACATGAGGTCTTGACTTGGCCTGCAGCTGGTTTAACATGTAACAGTGAGACTCCTTACTGGTACCAAGAACAGCCAACGACGGGACCATTAACCCTGTCGACTATAAATACAGCTTTAGTGGGCTCGTCTGGAATGTATCCGCCTATAAAACGGTGAATTGTAGATTTTAAACTTCCGTTTGAGTACAGATTTAACAAACCAGTTGATAGTGGATTTTGTTCCCTTTGGACAGAGTCAGCTAGCAGTTTCCAGCCTTTATGCTAAGCTAAGTGGCTGTAGTTTTATATTTAGCGTACAGACATGAGAGTGGTATCAGTCTGAACGTCTGACTCTGAGAGTGAAAAAAAGCATATTCCACAAAATGTCAAACTGTTCCTTGAAACTACCATAATACTCTGACTTATTGGCTGTTACTTGAGTTGTATCAAACAGTAAATGTTTTACTTAACTGTACTGTGCTAGGATGAAGCATCAGATTTAAACATGTTTGCAGTCTGAGTCTAACACTAAAATTATCTGAAACTCAAAGCTAGATAACTTATATTAATCTCACAACAGGTGTCCAGGGAAGAAAGAATTACAGAAAACTGTCTGAGAAGTCTCACCTCAGTATCTCCAGTCTACAATGGGGTTTCCTCAGCCAATCAGAGAGCAGCTCCACCCCCTGGTACTCCAGGTTGTTGCCACTCAGGTTGAGTTCTCTGAGATCAGAGGAGTCACTGAAGGCAAAGGTCAAAGACCGGCAGCTGGCTGTTGACAACATGCAGCCGCTCAGGCTGTAAGGAAACATTTAAACACAGTTTTCAGATCAGAGATTGTTTTGTGTTCTAATGTTTGTGGAAGAGAAAAAATATAAAATATAATTAAAGCTGCAAGCAGCGATGGACAGGCCCTCGCTCCTCGTGTTGGAGTTACCGGCGTTCGCCGCTCCTTGCGACCTTGCATTTGCGCAGCACTCAGACACCGCAAATCATCACCAATGAAAAGGGAACTCCCTGCAAAGTTCAATGATACCTCACACAAGACTCTACGTCATACAGTTCATTAGCTGTGAAAAGGGGCGTGGCTAAATTATAGGGGCGAAACAAACCATCACCAATTAAAAAGGAAGTCTCTGCTGAGTTAATTGATACCTCACATAAGACTCGACCTTAAACGGGTCAGTATTTATGAAAGGGGGCGTGGCTTAAGGATAGGGGGCGGGCCAAACATCACCAATGAAGAAGGAACTCTCTCCTGAGTTCAATGATACCTCACACAAGACTCTACACTATACAGTTCATTAGCTGTGAAAGGGGGCGTGGCTTACGCATAGGGGGCGGGCCAAACCATCACCAATGATTAAGGAACTCTCTCCTGAGTTCATTGACACCTCACACAAGACACTACCTTAAACGGTTCAAATGGTATGAAAGGGTGCGTGGCCTGAGTAAGTGGGCGTGGTTATATTATAGGGGCTGGCTCAGTATCACATGTAGACCACACATTCTAAGTTTCATGTTAATCGGATGATGTTTGCCATATAAGGTAGATTTCCTGTTGCCAGCGGGGGGCGCTATGACCAAAAGTAAATATTGGCCTGTAGATGTCCTCAGACCTGGACCATTGTCATTCTTGTGAAATTTCAAGCAGATATGACAATGTACACTGTAGTTACAGCCACTTTCTCGTTCATCGTTAAACACTCAAAATGGCCACCACGCCACGCCCGTTTGACGAAAAGTTTTTCTTTTAATAACTTTTCATCTTTAAGGTGTTGGGATGGTACAGACCAAGTTTGAAGTCCACCGGATGAAATCTCTAGGAGGAGTTTGTTAAAGTATAGCACCTTGACTTTTAGGCCTACTTCCTGTTGCCACTAGGGGGCGCTATGACTTTAAGTAAATATCGGCCTTTATTTGTCCTCAGGGTTGGACTCTTATGAATCCTGAAAGGTTTCGAGCCAATTGGACAATGTACACTGAAGTTACACCCACTTCCTTTTTTGATGGCGAAACGCAAAAAATGGCCACCCCGCCAAGGCCACGCCCTATGACGAAAATTTTTTCTTTTAACAACTTTTCATCTTTGACATCTTACTATGGTACAGACCGAATTTGAAGTTGATCGGATGAAATCTCTAGGAGGAGTTTGTTAAAGTACGACATGTGGAAATGGCCAAAATCGCACTAATTTCGAACTTTCAATTAAAAGTGGCAGACTTCCTGTTAGGTTTAGGGTATGGCTCCAATGACGTTTTGTGTGCGTCTTAACATCTTACATATCTGTACCAAGTTTCGTAAGTCTACGTTAAAAACGTTTGTTTTTAACGTTTGTAATTGCATGGTATCGGCTCCTATGAATGGTGTTGATTCTGGATTGAAAAAGTGAGAGAAAAGAGTTGAATTTGTCCACTATGAAGGTTGTAGAAACTTTGTCAGGTGAGTTAACAAGTTTGTTTATTGTAAAAAACCAAAGGAGCACGCAAAAGCGAAAACCAAAACTTAACGGTAGGAGGCAAACATCAGTAAATATTGAGAAGTGTGAGCTGCAAGGTCTGTGGTACATTTCCATTGCAAATATCCCATTAAAATTGAGTAAAAGGGCCAAAACTGGTCTACATTGATTATAGCGCCCCCTAATGGCCGATCTTTGCCAAATTTGGTACACAGCCTTAGAGCGACATGCCGAACGAGCATTACAAGTTTCGTGTTGATTGCATGTACTGTGGCAGAGATATTGCAATTGCAAATTTCCCATTGAACATTGAGTTATTGGCCAAAACAAATAAAGGTTGCTTATAGCGTCCCCTAAAGGCCGGTCTTTGCCAAATTTGGTACAGAGCATCGTAGTGGCATGTTAAACAAAGATCTCAAGTTATTTGCTGATAACATTTAATTTGGCCGAGATATGATATGATATGTGTGTGGTAGCTAGCTAGGAAAATTTGTTTGGTCGTTAAATGCGCATACTTTAACGTAGCAGAATTCCTTGAGTAACTTTTGGTCAGGTCTATCTGGAGTTCCTACAGATAGATAGGTTTTGTGCTGATCTGTCGCATGGCTTAGGACGAGTTCGAAAAAGTTGGTTTTGCACATTGTGCGATATTGCAAAAAAAAAAAATGTAAGCGGAAATGGGCGTGGCCTATATCATGTGATTCATGTGATGTGATGTGATGGCAAAGTTGCTGTTTTCATAGTTAGCTACACAAATTTGTTTGTATGTAATATGCAAATGTTTTATCCTATCAAAATAATTTCTATTATCTTATTGACAGGCCCGTCTGGAGATGCTACCTGCCAAATGTTGTGCCGATCGGTCGCACGGTCTAGGAGGAGTTCAAAAAAGTAAGTTTTTGGTAAATTTTTCACGCATAAAAGTTTAGGCGGAAATGGGCGTGGCCTATATCACGTGATTCAGTTGGATCCAGGGAACGCGTGGATGTGTGGGGTTTGAATGTACGGTGTACGGTGTGGAAGTTATAGGGCCAAACGCGTTTTTTCTGCTAAAGCGCCACCTAGTGGTGGAAGTGGGTCTATTTTTGTGCCTAAAGTCCTTGCGGAGTTTCGGACCAGTCCTTAAAATGCCAACCCCCCACCATGTACGGTTTAGGCTGTAGTCAGAGTTTTAGGCGGAGAAGAATGACTATGATGATGATGATGATGATGATGATGATGATTAATCAGTAGAAAAACAATAGGGTTCTACAGCTCTGCTGTACGAACGGCATAGCTTTGCTATTGCCCGTTCTTACAGACTCGGGCTTGGACCCCTAAAATGGAAAAATGTAAGTTACATTTCTTTGATAAGTTATTTCACAAAAATATGAAAACAGTTGAATCAGGTAAAGCACATTTTTATACAGTCAGTCGCTGATTGGATGAATTTTTGTCACATGGCTATGTGTCACACAGTAAACAAATCTGGGTGTAAGTTCTGACTCAGCGTTACAATTCAACAGACAGATTAATTCTGTCATCTATGCCTTGCACTTTCAGTGCAAAGGAACCGATTGTTTTTCATCAGATTATTATTAGGGCCCGAGCACGAAAGTGCAAGGCCCCAATGTGCGAAGGAACCTATTGTTTTTCATCAGATTATTATTAGGGCCTGAGCACGAAAGTGCGAAGGAACCTATTGTTTTTCATAAGATTATTTTTCTGAGTCCTTCGTCGCATTTTTGAGGGGGTTAAAATGCACGAAAACTCACAAAAATTTGCACACGTCACAACTGGTGAAAATTGCAACGATTCAAAATAATTACTAATATGCGCCACTAGGTGGCGCTATTGCAGAAAGAAACCCTATAAGGGTTATAGTGGCCCTATAACTCCCAAGCTGTACATCGCACATTCAAAAACCATATATCTTTGCATTCCCTGGATCCAGCTGAATCTCCTGATATAGGCCATGCCCATTTGCGCCTAGACTTTTATGTGTGAAAAATTGCGATTTATCGAAAACCTACTTTGCCGAACTCCTCCTAGACCGTGCGACCGATCTGCACGAAACTTGGCAGGTAGCATCTCCAGGCAGATCTGACAAAAAGTTATCTAAAGAATTTTTATAGGCTAAGAATTGCACATATTACGCACAAACAAACTTGTGTAGCTAAGTATGAAAACACCAACTTTGCCATATCTCGACCAAAATAATTGCAATCAAAGCAAGACTTAAGATTCTTGTTTGTCATGACCATCTGGAGATGCCCGACACAGTTTACGAAAATTGGCCATTAGGGGGCGCTACAAGTACATGATTTAAGTACAAGTTTATAGCTCATTAACAGCTCATCTGACTTTTACAAAATTTTAAGGGTACCATTTAGGGCCACTCATGAGGCCACCCCTACAGTAAGGTACTGATTGGTCAAAGTGGGCATGGCCTATGGGACCCTAATTGGATTTAGCCATTGGGCACATTTTTGACGGCCTCAAGATATACGAAAACTCACAAAAATTGGCGCCCACATAAACACCTGGGAGCTTTGCGAGACTGTACAGCGATTTGGCCCAAACCTGTAAGTGGGCTCCATAGTGCCCCCTAATGCCTGGAAGGCCTTAACTTGGACATAGTTGTTCCGATCTTCACCATATTTAATACCCATATTGCTCTAATCATTGCGGACATATTTCCCATTTACCTTCATTATGCCTTATTATTACTATGCCCAACCGGAAGGCAACCATTTTTAATTATGCATTTTTCATGTGTTTTACATTCTTTCGAACTCGTCCTAGGCCGTGATTTCAATCTTCTTGAATCTTTACAGGTAGTATCTGTTGACCCTCATGACGAAAAGTTATCCAGAGAATTTTGATACTTGAAAAGATGCGCAAGTTACAGCAACTTTCTGTCTAAACAGGAAGTTGCGTTATCTTGGCAACAATTATTCCGATTGCCCCAAAACTTGATAATGTTGTTCATCATGGCCGGTTTAGAATCTCTGCCAAACATGGCATCAATCGGCCATTAGATGGCGCTGTTTTAATTTTTTTTAATTAATCAGAAAAATATTGAAATATGGGAAACCTACTCTGTCTAACTACTCCTGGGGCGTGAGTCCGATCGGCAGGAAAACTGGCATATAGACTTGGAGGACCCTCGTTGCAAAAAGTCATCAAAAGAATTTTAATAGCTAAAACAATGTGCAAGTTACAGAGGACCAACTTCCTGTTGGTGGGTGTAAACAGGAACAGTTGTATCTTGTACACAGATATTCCGATGGACACAAAACGTAAGACAGTTGTTCCTCATGTGCCAATGAGGCTGTGTGCCAAATATGGTGTCAATCGGCCTTTAGATGGCGCTGTTTTCATTTTTTTAATTAATTAGCGAATTCGCTTTGAGCGAAACCTACTTTTTTTTTTAACCCCTCCTAAAGCGTGAGTCCCATCTGCACAAAAATGTACATGTAGACTCGGTGGACCCTCTTGACAAAATGTTATCAAAAGGATTTTGATAGCTAACACAATACGCAAGTTACAGAGGACCAACTTCCTGTAGGGGGCTGTTGAAACAGGAAGTTGCGTATCCTACCAAGATTTATTCCGATTGACACCAAACATGACACATTTGTTAGGGGCTTAGGGGCTTAAGCATCCATGCCAAATTTAGAGTGAATCGGCTATTAGATGGAGCTGTTAGAATTGCTTTTATTATTTAGCCACATCGCGATATATGGGAAACATACTTTGTCTAACTCCTCCTGGGACTTGACTATAGACTCGGTGGACCCTCGTGACTAAAAGTTATCAAAAGAATTTTGATAGCTAAAACAATGCGCAGGTTATGGAGGAACAACTTCCTGTCGATGGTTGTTAAAACATGAATGGTTGTATCTTGGCAAAAGTTATTCCGATTTATGTATCATGTCAAGCTGCACAGAAAACATAATTGTAGCCATACCCTGTATCCAACAGGAAGTCCGCCATTTTGAATTGAAAGTTCGAAATTAGTGCGATTTTGGCCATTTCCACATGTCGTACTTTAACAAACTCCTCCTAGAGGTTTCATCTGATCAACTTCAAATTTGGTCTGTGCCATCTTAAGACATTAAAGATGAAAAGTTGTTAAAAGAAAAAAATTTCGTCAAAGGGCGTGGCCGTGGCGGCCATTCTGTGCGTTTCGCCGCCGAAACAGGAAGTGGGTGTAACTCGAGTGTACATTGTCCAGTAACTCGAGTGTACATTGTCCAACTGGCTCGAAACCTTTCATGATTCATAAGACTCTAACTCTGAGGACAAATAAAGGCAGATATTTACTGAAAGTCATAGCGCCCCTTAGTGGCAACAGGAAGTAGGCCCAAAACTATACGTGCTATACTTTAACAACTCCTCCTAGAGATTTCATCCGATGGACTTCAAATTTGGTCAGTACCACCTCAACACATTAAAGATGAAAAGTTATTAAAAGAAAAACTTTTCGTTAAACGGTGTGGGCGTGGCATGGCGGCCATTTTGAGTGTTTAGCGATGAACAAAGAAGTTGTTGGAACTTGGTGTACATTGTCGTATCTGCCCGAAATTTCTGATGATTGACAAGGGTCCAGGCCTGAGGACATCTACAGGCCAATATTTACTTTTGGTCATAGCGCCCCCCGCTGGAAACAGGAAATGCGCCTTATTTGACAAACATCATCCGATTTACATGAAACTTATGAGTGGTCTAAATGTGATACTGAGCCGCCCCTATAATGTAACCATGCCCACTTAATCAGGCCACGCCCCATTTCATAACATTTTAACTGTTTAAGGTAGAGTCTTGTGTGAGGTGTTATTGAACTCAGCAGAGAGTTCCTTCTTCATTGATGATGGTTTTGCCCGCCCCCTATGCTTAAACCACGCCCCCTTTCACAACATTTGAACCGTTTGATGTAGACCCTTGTGTGAGGTATCATTGAACTCAGCAGAGACTTTCTTCTTTATTGGTGATGGTTTGGCCCGCCCCCTATGCTTAAGCCACGCCCCCTTCATACCATTTTAACCGTTTAAGGTAGAGTCTTGTGTGAGGTGTCATTGAACTTAGCAGAGAGTTTATTTTTGATTGGTGATGTTTTGGCCCGCCCCCTATGCTTAAGCCACGCCCCCTTTCATAACTAGTGACCCATTTAAGGTAGAGTCTTATGTGAGATATCAATGAACTCATAATTGGTGTAGATGTAGAGTTCCCTTTTCATTGGTGACAATTTGTAGTGTCTGAGTGCCGCGCAAATGCACGGTCGCAAGGAGCGGTGACTGCCGGTAACACCGACGCGCACAAAGGAGTGAGGACCCGTCCATCGGTGCTTGCAGCTTTAATTTGATGTTAAGTATTGTTTAGTAAACCTTGAATCCATGTAAGACACAATGTCATTAGACACAATCCATGTCATTATAATCAATGAATCCATGTCATTAGACACAACGTGCACACATGTGCAGGCCAATGTTTTATTGCGGTGATGACGGTGATGAGCTCAGACCTGCGGTAGGCATCACGTGACCGCAGTATTGCGGTAACTGTCCCAGCCCTAATCAACACAGTTCCTTCCTGACTCCTGTTAAATCATATAAGACTAGGGCTATCTAAAGTTAATCACAGTTCATGTTGTTTGTTAGATCATTGTTAATTTTTTGAAGTGTATTAATCCATGTTTTGGGGATCCTAAACATGCTGTTCTGTACTATACATGTCCTGTTGCACTCATTTAGATCTCATCTGAGCAGACTTCTGTCATTCAAAGAACTCTGAGTTGTAGTTTAAAACTTGTACTTACTTACTATGGACAAAACATTTACTAACTGTATTTACAAACGCTTTACTGATTAGAATGAATGTAGGAACTATGCTTTACAAATGATAAACAATGAAATAGTTTGTAAATAGTTTATGAAGGGAAAATTATGAAATTTACCAATAGTTATTAAGTGTCAAACTTCTATTTATAAACATCATTTTCGAGAGCCTTATTTACTATGAACAAACCATTTATGAGTGTGTATACAAATTCTTTATTTATGAGAATTAGCATAGGAGCAATGCTTTACAAATGGTGAAGAAAGCATTTAGTAATAGTTTGCAACTGGTTTATAATGGGAAAATGATTTAATTTATAAATGGTTGTTTCATCATCTATTAAGTATAAATCATGTACTTACAAACATATTTTTCTAGATAGGCTTATTTAGTATCAACAAAACATTCATAACTTTGTGAACAAATGCTTTACTGATGATGGATTATGTATGAACAAAAGAATAAATAATGATGAACAAACCATTAACTAATAGGTAACTAATGCTTAATAAATGATGAATTATGTGTAGTTATTATAAAGTGCTACCCAGATACTCCAAAATAGAAATAGATAGGTGATCAACGGGGGAAATTCTGACTAACACTGAAATGGTCTGAAATTAAAAGCTAGATAAATTATATTATTCTCAGAACAGGTGTCCAGGGAAGAAAGAATTACAGAAAACTGTTTGAGAAGTCTCACCTCAGTATCTCCAGTCTACACTGGGGTTTCCTCATCCAATAAGAGAGCAGCTCCACCCCCTGGTCTTCCAGGAAGTTGAGGCTCAGGTTGAGTTCTTTGAGATCAGAGGAGTCGCTGTGGGCAGAGGCCAAAGACCGGCAGCCAGCTGCTGTTATCCCGCACCATCTCAGGCTGGAAGGAGACATTTAAACACAGTTTTCAGATCAGAGATTGTTTTATGTTCTAACTTTTTGTGGAAGAGACTGTATAAAATAAATAATAAATAATATAATAAATGTTGTATAACTATAATGTAGCTGTGAACAGATTTAGTGTTTCTTAATGTATTAACATCTATAATTCCTCCTGTGGAGACCAAGGGGAGGCTGCTGTATAAACAGATCATTAATAACAACACAGTAAAACAGCTGTAATCATATAAAATATGTTTCATAGAAGTTATAATAACAACAAACATGCTAAATTAATAAACACTTAAAATGTCCTTATATTTCTTCACAACTATATTATAGTCTGTTATAAACCATTTATTTAATATTAATGTAAATAGACTTTTAGTGTAAAAATGGCCTCAATACCTGAAAACGACCACAATACTCACTCCAGTGTCTCTAGTCGAGAAAGTGTCTCTGCCAAGAACTCAGAAAGGTTTTTGACATATTATTATGATTTTGACTCATCGTGAATCTTTGGTCTGAACTAGTCTTTAGTCTATGATGTTGCATGTAGGTGCAGCATGTGTTTAGCTTAGCTTAGCACAAAGAATAGTAGCAGCCCCATTAAAAGTGAAGTATTCCACCTTTCAACATGTTGAATCCTGTTAGCTACATGTAACATGTACATCAGACAGATTGGAGTTGTTGGAGGTGAGTTTTTCTCTTTTGATGGAGCTGTGCTATCAGTTTCCCCCTGCTTCTAGTCTTTGTGCTAAGCTAGGAGTTATCTCTGGACAAAGTTAAAACTGATATCCACCTGAAACATCCGACTCGATTAAAGATGGTAAATGTACATTATCACCACATGATATAATATATCTGAAGGGAATCTTCATCTATGTTCACTGTAACATGAAAGAAAAGTAAACACAGTTAAGTATTGACATTCTGTTGAAAATATCACAGATTCATGCCCCCCAGGTATTGATCCTAATGGCACTTTACAAGTGAATGAATCTGAAAATGTTTTCTGCAGCGTAACATGTAGTACTAGTACTATTCCAGTTATAATCAACAATAGACCATACAAAGTGTTGAATCCCCTAAGTAATAAGAAGATGACTGCAAACATAGTCAATTTAGCACCCAGTTCACGTCAGCCACAACCTGCCCCAAAAAATGAGACAGTGTCTGTAACTCGACTCAGATCAGTTAAATCACAGGTAACCAAAAGAGGGGCAATACTTAACAACCTAATTGGAATTACAACTACCACTGCAATGATAGAACAGGATAGGAAAATTAGATGCGGTCTACTAAATATCAGATCTCGGTCTTCTAAAGCAATACTAGTAAACAAATTGATATCCGATAATCAAATTGATCTATTCTGTCTAACTGAAACATGGCTGGGCCATGAAGAGTATGTCAGTCTAAATGAAGCCACTCCTCCCACTCATATTAATACTCAAATTCCTAGAGGCTCAGGCCGAGGAGGGGGAGTTGCAGCCATATTTGACTCAAACCTGTTAATTAATCCTAAACCTAAACTAAATTATAACTCTTTTGAAAATCTCGTTCTTAATCTTCAGCATTCAACATGGAAAACAGTACAGCCTATTATATTTGTTGTTGTCTACCGAACACCAGGTCCATATTCTGAATTTTTATCGGAATTCTTAGAGTTTTTATCATGTGTAGTCCTAAAATCAGACAAAGTACTTATTGTAGGTGATTTTAATATCCATGTGGACGTTGACAGCAATAGCTTTCAATTCACTGCTAGATTCTATTGGTTTCAGTCAGAGTGTGCATGAGGCCACGCACTGTTTTAACCACACCCTTGACCTTGTGCTGGCATATGGCATCAAAATTGAAGACGTAATAGTATTCCCGCAAAATCCTTTATTATCAGACCACTTCTTAATAACTTTCGAATTCTTACTACCCGATTATACGAAATTAGATAAAAGCTTCTACACTAGAAGCCTATCTGACAGTGCTATAGCTAAATTTAAGGAATATATTCCAACAGCACTAAACTCATTACCGTGCTTTAATATAACAGAGGATCTTTATGTAAACTTTAGTCCCTCTCAAATTGATAATTTCATAGACGGTGCTACGGCCTGCCTACAGACTACTTTAGACTCTGTTGCTCCCCTTAAAAAGAAGACGATGAAGCAAAGGAAACTAGCACCTTGGTATAACTCCCACACTCGTAAATTAAAGCAAATCTCGCGCAAATTTGAAAGTAAATGGCGTTCCACCAAACTGGAAGAATCTCGTTTAGACTGGCAAGACAGTCTGAAGACCTATAGGAAGACCCTAAGAAAGGCCAGATCAGACTACTATTCATCACTAATAGAAGAAAATAAGAACAACCCAAGGTTTCTTTTCAGCACTGTAGCCAGGCTGACAGATAGCCACAGCTCTATTGAGCCATCTATTCCTATAGCTCTGAGTAGTGATGACTTCATGAGTTTCTTTAACGATAAAATTATAACAATTAAAGATACTATTCATCACTTCTTGCCCCCAACCTCTAATGGGTCACCTTTAACTGACAGACTGCTAGAAAGAACGACTAGACCTGACATATACTTAGATTGCTTTTATCCTATAAACCCTCAACAATTAATGCTAAAGGTCTCTTCAGCAAACCCATCTACCTGTCTCTTGGACCCCATCCCTACGAGGCTACTTAAAGAAGCATTACCCGTGGTTAACACTTCATTGCTAGATATGATAAATATGTCTTTATTGACAGGTTATGTACCACAGTCATTTAAAGTAGCTGTGATAAAACCTCTACTGAAAAAACCCACCCTCGATCGTGAGGTCTTAGCCAACTATAGACCTATATCTAACCTTCCCTTTCTCTCCAAGATCCTTGAGAAAGTAGTCGCTAATCAGTTATGTGATTTTCTACATAGCAATAGCTTATTTGAGGACTTTCAGTCAGGATTTAGAAAGCATCATAGCACAGAGACAGCACTGGTGAAAATTACTAACGACCTTCTAACTGCATCAGACAAAGGACTTGTCTCCGTACTTGTCTTATTAGATCTTAGTGCTGCATTCGATACTATTGACCATACCATCCTGTTACAGAGACTGGAACATTTAGTTGGCATTAAAGGAATCGCACTAAACTGGTTTAAGTCCTACTTCTCTGATCGATCGCAATTTGTTAATGTTAACAATAAACCCTCCAATTACGCTAAAATTAACCATGGCATTCCTCAAGGCTCAGTGCTTGGACCAATTCTATTCTCCTTATATATGCTTCCTCTAGGCAATATTATTAGGAAACACTCAATTAACTTTCACTGTTATGCGGATGACACCCAATTATATCTGTCAATCAAGCCAGACGAAACCAGCCAGCTAGCTAAACTTCAAGCATGCATTAAAGATATAAAATCATGGATGGCCTACAATTTCCTGATGTTAAACTCAAACAAAACCGAAGTTATTGTGCTGGGCCCGAAACACCTACGAACCTCATTAGCCGAAGATATAATTACTCTGGATGGTATTGCCCTGGCCTCCAATACTACTGTCAGAAATCTAGGAGTTATTTTTGATCAGGATCTATCCTTTAACGCCCATCTAAAACAAACCTCTAAAACAGCCTTTTTTCACCTTCGTAACATTGCTAAAATTAGGAACATCCTATCTCAAAACGATGCAAAAAAACTAGTCCATGCATTCGTTACTTCCAGGCTGGACTACTGTAATTCCTTATTATCAGGATGCTCAAATAAGTCCCTTAGGACTCTCCAGCTGATCCAGAATGCTGCAGCGCGTGTTCTGACAAGAACTAAGAAAAGAGATCATATTTCTCCTGTATTAGCTTCTCTCCATTGGCTTCCTGTAAAATCCAGGATTGAATTTAAAATCCTTCTTCTGACCTATAAAGCTCTAAATGGTCAAGCTCCTTCATATCTTGAGGACCTCTTAGTACCTTATTGTCCCACTAGAGCCCTACGCTCCCAGAATGCAGAGTTACTTGTGGTTCCTAGAGTCTCTAAAAGTAGAATGGGAGGCAGAGCCTTCAGCTATCAGGCTCCTCTCCTGTGGAACCAGCTCCCAATCTGGGTTCGGGGGGCAGACACTGTCGCTACATTTAAGACTAAACTGAAAACTCTCCTCTTTGATAAAGCTTATAGTTAGGGAGTGAGGAGTTGCAGTGAACGCCTAGACCGGCGGGGCAGGGTGCATAGCTGCAGACACAGCACCCCTGCTTTTCTCTGCTTCTCTTTACAGTCATCAGATTTACCTATCGTATAATCAATAATATAGTGCCTCTCCTAGTTATGCTGTTATAATTCTAGACTGCCGAGGAAGTTCCTTCTTATAACACACTCTTTTCTTTTGTTTCCTTTTATGCACATCCTGTCTCAGAAGTGCTTGTTACTCACCTAGCTTCGGGGAGTTTACTCCCCGGAGTCCTTATGTTTCTTCTTCACCCAGAACATCGCCTCGGATTAGGGCGACACCAAGACCTGGGTCTTGGGTGCAGCTGTGGCTATGGACCTGCTACACCCTGCTACGCTCTACGATTCCCTGCAATGCCCGGCTACATCCTGCTGCGTCCACCGCGTCCACCCATGCTCTGCTGTGCCACGCTACATCCTGTACCGTCATAACCCCAATCGTCAGACACCGCCCACCAAGAGTCTGGGTCTGCCGAGGTTTCTTCCTAAAAGGGAGTTTTTCCTCGCCACTGTCGCAATAGCCACTGCTAATGCTTGCTCTTGGGGGAACTATTGGAATTGTTGGGGCTTTGTAAATTATAGAGTGTGGTCTAGACCTACTCTATCTGTAAAGTGTCTCGAGATAAGTCTTGTTATGATTTGATACTATAAATAAAATTGAATTGAATTGAATTGAATTAAACTACTCCCAGTTTAATTGTCCCAAAGTCCACATTACTTGTATTATGAATCACCTCAAACATGCTGAGCATCTGGATGTTCTTACCAGAGTCTCTGGAGTTTGCAGTTTGGACGTTTTAGACCGTCAGAGAGCCGCTCCACTCCAGAGTCCAGCAGTTTGTTTTCACTCAGGTCTAACTCCTCCAGACCAGAAGACTTCGAGCAGAGAACTGATGAAATGTTCTCACAACATCTGTTGGTGAGGTTACAGTTTCTTAACCTAAAGTTAAAAACAAAATGTCTGTTAACATTTTGCAAACACTTCCCTCTGTTCTCTACACTTAAAGACAACCGGAGAGCTGCAGAGCCGTTGGGTTTCTCGAGGTTGAAAACTTATGAAGCTCTCTTTGATGCTTTGAGCACTGGCAGCAGCCTCTCCAGAACTTTATCTGAACCTTCGTGCAGGCAAGCGGGGTTAAGACCGTAAACAAAGAGAGGCGGGCTAATGTTAGGCTAAGGCTAACTCCTTATTGGCTATCACTTTGCAGCATTTTCCTCATCAATGTACGGTCTTTAGCAAACAAAATGGATGATCCTCAGCTGCAGCTCACCACTCGTAAATGTATTATGGACTGCAACATCATGATGTTCACGGAAACATGGTAACAACAGCGCTGTGCAACAGCATCTGCGAATGATTAGTGTGACGCTACGAAAACGAGACACACGAGTGTAGATGACGTTACCTACCCACGCAGTAACTAATCACATTCCCTCTCACACACATTGGCCAACTCTGACAGACTCGCTCTCTCCTCCTTTTCAACATAAAATAAAAAAATAAAAAGTCATCAAATTTGCAGGTTGCACAAGTGCGAGTAGTTTTAAAAATTACTTTTATTAAGATTTACCGTATTCTCGTTTTTCGGTCAAATGGCCTTTTGAATGGGAGTCCTAGGGGAACTTTTATGCTAGCCTCAAAATAGCTATTTTTAAAACACTAAGAAGGCTCGACACAACATGAAACTTTGCTCGAAGTATCACCAGGGGCTCTACACATGAACAAAAGCATTGAGAACACTGTTTGTGTACACAGAATTTACTAAAAAAGGTTTTGAGCAACTCACGTTAGCTGTGGTTCTTCTGGTCGCCGTCTATCGAACCAGTCAAAAATAGACTATATCTTTAATAGAGTAAAGATGGAAAGCTCCTAAAGCTTAATTCCATCGGATAATTTGTTGTTTTGTCATTAGTGAAAAACAATACTGACCTTGTAGTTGAAAAAGGAGCCCCATATAAGAATGACATTTTGTCCTATGGAGTCCGTTCATTTGCATTCGGAGATCGCCTATTTTTGACTGGGAAAATGGCGGATAGCGTAAACAACAACTGCTAACGTGAGTTGCCCAAAACCTTTTTTAGTAAACTCTGTGTACACAAACAATGTTCTCAATGCTTGTGTTCATGTGTAGAGTCACTGGTGATACTTGGAGCAAAGTTTCATGTTGTGTCGCGCCTTCTTAGTGTTTTAAAAGTAGCTATTTTGAGGCTAGCATAAAAGTTCCCCTAGGACTCCCATTCAAAAGGCCATTTCACCGAAAAATGAGAATACGGTACATCTTAAAAGTGGCGCTTCCGTCCTAAATATGCTTTTAAACAAAAGTTTGACTCGGGTACATTCACAAAAAGACCCTAGGTTGCATTTTGGCGAGAGTTACGCTTTCCGAACATATCTGGAACGACATGTGGACAATAAAATTATGCGTCGACAAATTTTTACAATCAACGTCGTTGATTATGTCGACTAATCATTGCAGCCCTAGTTGCATGTAGGTGACAGTTTCATTTGGTTTTATGTTGCTTCATGAAGCTTTGAGGTGTTAAAACTAATTAGAAAATATTAATAATTAGACCTGACTCACACATGTTGAACATCAGAATTGGGATATTTCCATACAGTCAACAGGAGAGTTTTAGCCAGCTGGACACTAGATGTTAAATGTCCCCAGAGTCAGATAATAATATGTATATTTTCATCTCTGTGTGTCCAGTTTAGTTTAGTTGCAGAATGTGTTTAGCTTAGCTTAGCACAAAGCATAGTAGCAGCCCCATTAAGAGTGTATTCCACCTTTCAAAATTTTGAATCTTGTTAGTTACATGTAACATGTACACTCACCTTGAAGATTATTAGGAACACCCTACTAATAGCGTGTTTGACCCCCTTTCACCTTCAGAACTGCCTTAATTCTTCGTGGCATTGATTCAACAAGGTGCTGGAAGCATTCTCTAGAAATGTTGGCCCATGTTGATAGGATAGCATCTTGCAGTTGATGGAGATTTGTGGGATGCACATCCAGGGCACGAAGCTCCCGTTCCACCACATCCCAAAGATGTTCTATTGGGTTGATATCTGGTGACTGTGGGGGCCATTTTAGTACGGTGAACTCATTGTCATGTTCAAGAAACCAATTTGAAATGATTTGCGCTTTGTGACATGGTGCATTATCCTGCTGGAAGTAGCCATCAGAGGATGGGTACATGGTGGTCATAAAGGGATGGACATGGTCAGAAACAATGCTCAGGTAGGCTGTGGCATTTAAATGATAACGATGCCCAATTGTTACTAAGGGGCCTAAAGTGTGCCAAGAAAACATCCCCACACCATTACACCACCACCAGCCTGCCCAGTGGTAACAAGGCATGACGGATCCATATTCTTATTCTGTTTACGCCAAATTCTGACTCTACCATCTGAATGTCTCAACAGAAATCGAGACTCATCAGAACAGGCAACATTTTTCCAGTCTTGAAAGGTACAATTTGGGTGAGCTTGTGCAAATTGTAGCCTCATTTTCCAATTTTTAGTGGAGATGAGTGGTACCCGGTGGGGTCTTCCGCTGGTGTAGCCCATCCGCCTCAAGGTTTTGTGTGTTGTGGCTTCACAATTGCTTGGCTGCATACCTCGGTTGTAACAAGTGGTTATTTGAGTCAAAGTTGATCTTCTATCAGCTGGAATTAGTCGGCCCATTCTCCTCTGACCTCTAGCATCAACAAGGCGTTTTCGCCCACAGGACTGCCGCATATTGGATGTTCTTCCTTTTTCAGACCATTCTTTGTAAACCCTAGAAATTGTTGTTCATGAAAATCCCAGTAACTGAGCAGATTGGAAAATACTGAAACCAGTCCGTCTGGCACCAACAACCATGGAACGCTCAAAATTGCTCAGATCACCTTTCTTTCCCATTCTGACATTCAGTGTGGAGTTCAGGAGATTGTCTAGACCTGGACAACACCCCTAAATGCATTGAATCAGCTTCCAAGTGATTGGTTGATTAGATAATTGCATTAACGAAAAATTTAACAGGTGTTCCTAATAATCTTCAAGGTGAGTGTACATCAGACGGACTTGGAGGTGTTGGAGGTGAGTTTTCTCTGTTGATGGAGCTGTGCTAACAGTTTCCCCCTGCTTCTAGTCTTTGTGCTAAGCTAGGAGCTATCTCTGGACAAAGTTAAAACTGATATCCACCTGAAACATCTGACTCGATTAAAGATGGTAAATGTACATTATCACCACATGATATAAGATATCTGAAGGGAATCTTTCATCTATGTTCAATGTGACATGAAAGAAAAGTAAACTACTCCCAGTTTAAGTGTCCCAAATTCCGTATGACTTGTATTATGAATCACCTCAAACATACTCTGCATCTGGATGTTCTTACCGGAGTCTCTGGAGTTTACAGTTGGGACTTTTTAGACCATGAGAGAGCAGCTCCACTCCAGAGTCCAGCAGATCGTTTCCACTCAGGTCTAACTCCTCCAGACCAGAAGAATTCGAGCTGAGACCTGATGAAATGTTCTCACAACATCTGTAGGTGAGGTTACAGTTTCTTAACCTAAAGTTAAAAACAAAATGAGTGTTAACATTTTGCAAACACTTCCCTCTGTTCTCTACACTGAAACACAACCGGAGAGCTGCAGAGCTGTTGGGTTTCTCGAGGTTGAATACTTATGAAGCTTTCTTTGATGCTTTGAGTACTGGCAGCAGCCTCTCCAGAAATTTATCTGAACCTTCGTGCAGGTAAGCCGGGTTAAGACCGTTAACAAAGAGAGGAGGGCTAACATTAGGCTATGGCTAACTCCTTATCGGCTATCACTTTGCAGCATTTTCCTCACCAATGTACAGTCTTTAGCAAACAAAATGGATGATCCTCAGCTGCAGATCACCACTCGTAAATGTATTATGGACTGCAACATCATGATGTTCACGAAACATGGTAACAGCGCTGTGCAACAACATCTGCGAATGATGAGTGTGACGCTACGAAAATGAGACACACGAGTGTAGATGACGTTACCTACCCACGCAGTAACTAATCACATTCCCTCTCACACATATTGGCCAACTCTGGCAGACTCGCTCTCTCCTCCTTTTCAACATAAAATAAAAAAATAAAAAGTCACAAAATTTGCAGGTCGCAGAAGTGCAATTAGTTTTAAAAATTACCTGCACCCTCTCAAAAAATGGTCAGTCGCAGTCTGGAGCTCTGCCCCTTAAAGCGTAACTCTCGCCAAAATGCAACCTAGGGTCTTTTTGTGAATGTACCCGAGTCAAACTTTCGTTTAAAAGCATATTTAGGACTTTTAAGATTTACCGTATTCTCGTTTTTCGGTCAAATGGCCTTTTGAATGGGAATCCTAGGGGCACTACTATGATAGCCTCAAAATAGCTATTTTTAAACCACTAAGAAGGCTCGACACAACATAAAACTTTGCTCCAAGTATCACCAGGGGCTCTACACATGAACGCAAGCATTGAGAACATTGTTTGTGTAACCAGAGTTTACTAAAAAGAAAGGTTTTGAGCAACTCATGTTAGCTGTGGTTCTTCTGGTCGCCATCTATCAAACCAGTCAAAAATAGTCGAGGGAGGAGAGTAAAGATGGAAAGCTCCAAAAGCTTTGTTCCATATAAATGCACGGATTATTCATTGGTTTGCCGTTAGTGAAAAACAATACTGACCTTGTAGTTGAAAAAGGAGCCTCATATAAGTATGACATTTCCTCCTATGGAGTCCGTTCATTCACATTCGGAGATCGCCTATTTTTGACTGGGAAAATGACGGATAGGGTAAACAACAACAGCTAACGTGAGTTGCTCAAAACCTTTTTTAGTAAACGCTGTGAACACAAACAATGTTCTCAATGCTTGTGTTCATGTGTAGAGTCACTGGTGATACTTGGAGCAAAGTTTCATGTTGTGTCGAGCCTTCTTAGTGTTTTAAAAGTAGCTATTTTGAGGCTAGCATAAAAGTTCCCCTAGGACTCCCATTCAAAAGGCCATTTGACTGAAAAACGAGAATACTCACACATGTTGAACATCAGAATTGGGACATTTTCGTACAGTCAACAGGAGAGTTTTAGCCAGCTGGACACTAATTTAGATGTTAAATGTCCCCAGAGGCAGATAATATTATGTATATTTTCATCTCTGTGTGTCCAGTTTAGTTTAGTTGCAGAATGTGTTAAGCTTAGCTTAGCACAAAGAATAGTAGCAGCCCCATTAAAAGTGAAGTATTCCATCTTTCAAAATGTTGAATCTTGTTAGCTACATGTAACATGTACATCAGTCAGACTTGGTGGTGTTGGAGGTGAGTTTTTCTCTTTTGATGGAGCTGTGCTAACAGTTTCCCCCTGCTTCTAGTCTTTGTGCTAAGCTAGGAGCTATCTCTGGACAAAGTTAAAACTGATATCCACCTGAAACATCTGACTCGATTAAAGATGGTAAATGTACATTATCACCACATGAAATAAGATATCTGAAGGGAATCTTTCATCTTTGTTCACTGTAACATGAAAGCAAAGTAAACTACTCCCAGTTTAAGTGTCCCAAAGTCCATATGAATTGTATTATGCATCACCACAAACATACTGTGCATCTGGATTTTCTTACTGGAGTCTCTGAAGTTTGCAGTTGGGACTTTTTAGACCGTCAGAGAGCAGCTTCACTCCAGAGTCAGTCAGCAGAGAGTTTCCACTCAGGTCTAACTCCTCCAGACCAGAAGACTTCGAGCTGAGAACTGATGAAATGTTCTCACAACATCTGTCGGTGAGGTCACAGTAACTTAACCTAAAGTTAAAAACAAAATGAGTGTTAACATTTAGCAAAGACTTCCCTCTGTTCTCTACACTGAAACACAACCGGAGAGCTGCAGAGCTGTTGGGTTTCTCGAGGTTCAATACTTACAAAGCTTTCTTTGATGCTTTGAGCACTGGCAGCAGCCTCTCCAGAACTTTATCTGAACCTTTGTGCAGGCAAGCGGGGTTAAGACCGTAAACAAAGAGAGGCGGGCTAACATTAGGCTAAGGCTAACTCCTTATTAGCTATCACTTCGCAGCATTATCCTTGTCAATGTACAGTCTTTACCAAACAAAATGGATGATCCTCAGCTGCAGATCACCACTCGTAAATGTATTATGGACTGCAACATCATGATGTTCACGGAAACATGGTAACAACAGCGCTATGCAACAGCATCTGTGAATGATGAGTGTGACGCTACGAAAACGAGACACACGAGTGTAGATGACATTACCTACCCACGCAGTAACTAATCACATTCCCTCTCACACACATTGGCCAACACTGGCAGACTCGCTCTCTCCTCCTTTTCAACATAAAATAAAAAAATAAAAAGTCACAAAATTTGCAGGTCGCACAAGTGCAATTAGTTTTAAAAATTACTCGCACCCTCTCAAAAAATGGTCGGTCGCAGTCTGGAGCTCTGCCCCCTTAAAGCGTAACTCTCGCCAAAATGCAACCTAGGGTCTTTTTGTGAATGTACCCAAGTCAAACTTTCGTTTAAAAGCATATTTAGGACTTTTAAGATTTACCGTATTCTCGTTTTTTGGTCAAATGGCCTTTTGAATGGGAGTCCTAGGGGCACTACTATGATAGCCTCAAAACAGTTATTTTTAAACCATTAAGAAGGCTCGACACAACATGAAACTTTGCTCCAAGTATCACCAGGGGCTCTACACATGAACACAAGCATTAAGAACATTGTTTGTGTACCCAGAGTTTACTAAAATTAAAGGTTTTGAGCAACTCACGTTAGCTGTTGTTCTTCCAGTCGCCGTCTATCGAGCCAGTTAAAAATAGTCAAGGGAGGACAGTAAAGATGGAAAGCTCCAAAAGCTTACTTCCATATAAATGCACTGATAATTTGTTATTTTGTCGTTAGTGAAAAACAATACTGACCTTGGAGTTGAAAAAGGAGCCTCATATAAGAATGACAATTCCTCCTATGGAGTCCGTTCATTTGCATTCGGAAATCGCCTATTTTTGACTGGGAAAATAGCGGATAGCGTAAACAACAGCTAACGTGAGTTGCTCAAAACCTTTTTTAGTAAACTGTGTGTACACAAACAATGTTCTCAATGCTTGTATTCATGTTTAGAGTAACTGGTGATACTTGGAGCAAAGTCTCATGTTGTGTCGAGCCTTCTTAGTGTTTTAAAAATAGCTATTTTGAGGCTAGCATAAAAGTTCCCCTAGGACTCCCATTCAAAAGGCCATTTCACCGAAAAACGAGAATACGGTACATCTTAAAAGTGGCGCTTCCGTCCTAAATATGCTTTTAAACAAAAGTTTGACTCGGGTACATTCACAAAAAGACCCTAGGTTGCATTTTGGCGAGAGTTACGCTTTAAGAACATATCTGGAATGACATGTCGACAATGAAATTATGCGTCGACAAATTTTTACAATCGACGTCGTTGATTATGTTAATTAATCATTGCAGCCCTAGTTGCATGTAGGTGAAAGTTTAATTTGGTTTTATGTTGCTTCATGAAGCTTTGAGGTGTTAAAACTAATTAGAAAATATTAATAATTAGACCTGACTCACACATGTTGAACATCAGAATTGGGACATTTTCGTACAGTCAACAGGAGAGTTTTAGCCAGCTGGACACTAATTTAGATGTTAAATGTCCCCAGCGTTGGATAATATTATGTATATTTTCATCTGTGTCCAGTTTAGTTGCAGAATGTGTTTAGCTTAGCTTAGCACAAAGAATAGTAGCAGCCCCATTAAAAGTGAAGTATTCCACCTTTCAAAATGTTGAATCTTGTTAGCTAAATGTAACATGTACATCAGGTCTTGGAGGTGTTGGATGTGAGTTTTTCTCTTTTGATGGAGCTATGCTAACAGTTTCTCCCTACTTTTAGTCTTTGTGCTAAGCTAGGAGCTATCTCTGGACAACGTTAAAACTGATATCCACCTGAAACATCTGACTTGATTAAAGATGGTAAATGTACATTATCACCACATGATATAAGATATCTGAAGGGAATCTTTCATCTTTGTTCATTGTAACACAAAAGAAAAGTTAACTACTCCCAGTTTAAGTGCCCCCAAGTCCGTATTACTTGTACTATGAATCACCACAAACATACTGTGCATCTGGATGTTCTTACCGGAGTCTCTGAAGTTTGCAGTTGGGACTTTTTAGACCATCAGAGAGCCGCTCCACTCCAAGGTTCAGCAGAGAGTTACCACTCAGGTCTAACTCCTCCAGACCAGAAGACTTTGAGCTGAGAACTGATGAAATGTTCTCACAACTTATGTTGGTGAGGTTACAGTTACTTAACCTAAAGTTAAAAATAAAATTACTGTTAACATTTAAATTACACTCCCCCTCTCTACATTTAAAACACAACTGGAGAGCTGCAGAGCTGTTGGGTTTCTCAAGGTTGAATACTTACGAAGCTCTTTTTGAGGCGTTGAGCACTGGCAGCAGCCTCTCCAGAACTTCATCTGATCTTTCGTATTTCTTCAGGTCAAAGAAATCCAGGTCTTCATTGGAAACGAGCAGCTGAAAGGCCAGAGCTGACCAATGTTCAGGTAAGAGTTTACCAAAATCTCCTGAGCTCTGGTACTTTTGGACTTGCTCTACCAGAGACTGGTCACCCAACTCATTTAAACAGTGGAACAGGTTGATGCTCTTGTCGCTGTTGGACAGTTTCTTAATCTTCTCGTGAATGAAATTGATTGTCTCCTGGTTGCTCTGTGGACGTCTTCCTTTGAATCCAACTCGTTTTTGAAGAAGCTCCTGATTTTTATCCTGCGACAGACCGAGCAGGAAGCGCAGGAACAAGTCCCATTGTCCATTATTGCTGAACAAAGCCATATCCACTGCGTTCTGGTGGAGGAGGAAGATGGGACGTTCTCCTTTCTTTGATGGCACTTTCACACTTGTCTGGCTGGAAAGCAGATTTTCTCCGCTATCTAAGAAAGTCTCTAACACATACAGAGCTGCCAGAAACTCCTGAACACTTAAATGAATGAAGGAGTAAATCTCTTGTTTGTGAAGACCAGATTCTTTTCTTATGATCTGTGTACAAACTCCTGAATTAACTGCAGCTTGTTTCAGATCAATTCCACAACTTTTAAACTCGTTTTCATAGAAGAGTATGTTGCCCTTCTGAAGCTGTTCAAATGCCAGCTTTCCCAATTTCATGATCACATCTTTGTCGGTTTCACCTTCTTGATATTCCTTCAGCTTTGTCTGGATGATCAGGAAGTGTGTGTACATTTCAGTCACAGTTTTGGGCAACTCAGCTTCTTCTGTTTCTGTTAGGATACTCTGTAGAGCTGTGGCTGAAATCCAACAGAAGACTGGGATGTGGCACATGATGTACAGACTTCTTTGCGTCTTTGACTGAAGATGATCGCAGATCTTCTGAGCCATTTCCTTGTCACTAACTTTCTTCTGAAAGTACTCCTCCTTCTGCTCATCATTAAAGCCTCGTACCTCGGTCACCCTGTGGAAGAACTTGGGAGGAATCTTAGTGGCTGCAGCTGGTCTACTTGTGATCCAGACTGAGGCTTTGTGCAACAGTTGCCCTGAAATTAAGTTGGTCAGCAGGATGTCTAATGTTATGGTCTTTGTAACATCGCGGCACATCTCATTGTTGTTGAAGTCCAGAGGTAATTGGCTTTCATCCAGGCCGTCGAAGATGAACAAAACACTTGATTCGCTGTAATCTGACTTTTCCAAATCCTTCACTTCTTCAAAATAGTGACATATTAATGTCACAAGACTCCAATCCTTATCTTTAATCAAGTTTAAGTCTCTGAATGTGAATGGAAATATGAAATCAGTAGTTTGGTTGGCTTCTCCTGTTGCCCAGTCGTGAGTGAACTTCTGCACAGCGACAGATTTTCCAATGCCAGCGATTCCCTTCGTCAGAACTCTCTGAGGAGGGTTTTCTTCGTTTGATAAAGGTTGAAGAATGTCATTGACCTGGATTTTCTTCTCCTCACTCGAACTCCTTTTGCATTCCAAGTTAACCACTTCATGTTCACTATTAACCTCCCCACTGCCTCCTCGTCTGATGTAAAGCTCCGTATAGATCTTGTCTAAAGGAGTCGATGATCCATCTTCCTTTGTTCCTTGTGACAGATCCTTTGTTGTATTTTCAAGGAAAGATTTTAAGTTATCTCGGCACCTTTGAGTGTTTGCTGAAAGATGAATGAAATCATAGTTACATTATTTTCACGTACTCTTCCACGTTAGCAAATACAGTATGTATGTCCAAGTGTGCCTTGGTATTTTCATATCCATGTCCAGATTTACTTGGACGGATATCTGGTCCATATATGTGCAAGTAACCCTAAATAACTGTCATTCATTTTAGATCATTACACCAACAAGATGCTCAGATGCTGGAAGGCTAACAAGATTTATGTTAGCAAACAAAACATCATGTGAAGTATAAGATGGACAGACAACAGAGAAGAAAAACATTTTAGCTTCAACAATGTAATCTCCACAAAACCTTATAATAATTCAGCCTAGTTATGTTTTAATTGCAGCAGTAAGGTGAGGTTTTTTGTTGTCATTTGATTGTGAAAACTCTGTTAACAAACACAATACCTTTGTTTTTGGGAGAAGCATCTTTCGTCTCGTCTGTCCTGTCAGGAGACGAGGCTGAAACACAAACATGCAACATGTCTTAAGAAATGTCGGTGGTTACATTTTAATCCGGTACATACTGTATTTAAACATAAATGTGTTTTATTTGATTGATAAATCCGGGAAACATTACCCTGCGTGACTTGGACCATTAGATTCCCTGCAACATTAACACCGTTAAACTGAGGTGTGTTGACGACACCTCCATGCTGGGCGGTGACTGCTCCCCTCTTAGCCTTAGCTGATTGAGAATAGACAAAATAATCAGGAACCACAACTCATCAACTCATCAACTGCTATAAAAAGGTTCAGAGATTCTTTTAGAGCTGATTTAGCAAAGACCTGAAATATCAAGAACAAATAAACTTGGTAGAAATGTGATAAACAGGACTTAAACATTTAAATTTAAATTGACAATATCTATTATATAATAACTACAAAAGGAAAAACAATGTTTCGCATACATCAACCAGACTGTGGTGCCCCGCCTTAGTCAAATTTTTCCCGCCACAGTTTCATAATGAACGAAAATATTTTATCTCTCAGTCCAGTCAGTAATGCCAACCCGAATAAACACCAAAGAAGAAGTCTCCACCCCCGCCCCGATGTACTCACACATCACGCTCACACACATACATGCTGGAAAGTTCACGGCTCCATCCGAGACAAGATTATACCGAAACTCACTGGCAACATCTTTGTGGTAAGTAAAGTAACGTTAACTAACGTCACAGCATCCACTGCAGTTATCCACTAATGTTAGTCAAGACGCAATTTTATCAGTGTAAAACAGCAAACAGATACCGTTGATAATGTTAATCTTAGGGCTGGACAATGAATCAAAAATTTATCGACATCGAAATTCTGAAGCTGTTATCAACGTATTTTTCCCATGACCATAATTTATTTCTGTTGATAGACCTACTTTCTCTTTAAAAACATTCTACAGTGTGTGCAGGGTCCAAAATTAACACTCGCCAGTCGCCAAAAGCGGTTGCAGACCGACAGGCACAGACACTGGCGCACACACCAGACACCTACCACCACGGCACTTCTTTTTACTGATAGCTAGCGTTTAACTCTAATTAATTAGCTAGTAAGTGGCGATTTTTGACAGCCAGCCTTCCAAAAGAAAGCACCATGAAATTAAATGTTAACCGGTCATTAACCGTTGACCGACAAGCAGGTAACGGAGTCTCAGTTCACCCTTCCGGGAGGCTCTGACACACTTTCTGCACTCTGTGTCCGCGGACAGCTGTAGGCTTGTACCGGTGTTGATGTTTTGTGCATTGTCGGACACACGCAGCCACTTTCCTGAAACCACTTGAGGGACACAAGTCCACAGCGGCCGAAATGTTTGATAATATTTAAAAAGGGTTCCAAGTTAAAAATCTAAATGACAAGCAGAGCTGAAGGATAAGGTGGTGAGGGAGGCTGATGTACAGTTTTCTGCTTCTAATCTCTACTCAGATGTTTACAAGTTGCTTTTAGGTGTGAGGGAGGACAAACTATCTAAGATGGGTACCACATGTCTTCCCTCTCTCTGCCTGCCAACATTTTCTGTCTCCACCTCAACTCATCTTTCTCTTAGGATGGCAAAGTCATGACCCGCCCTACTCTGCCTGTGATTGTCTCGTATTTGTTACCATCATTGTTTGGGTTGGAGTGAGAATTGCGATATCACATTTGTTCATCACACTGTTCAACCAATCAGTGTCTCGTAAGAAGCTACTGGCAGGCTGTATGAAATGCCATTTTATTTAGTAATAAACAAATAAATACATACATAGATAGATATATAGATATATAGATAAATAGATAGATAGATAGATAGATAGATAGATAGATAGATACATACATACATACATACATACATACATACATACATATAGGAGGCAAGATGGCGCTGGGTCATGCGGTAGCCTATTGCAGCAGCTCCTGATGTGTATGTGTATTTTGTGTGTTTTTGAATTTCGTCACGCCACTTACAGAACATGTACCCCAAGGTCTTATAAAGCTAACTATGGTGTCCGATTTCAATTTAATGCATTTTTGTGAGCATTAGGGATTTCGTTAGCTGCTACTGTCCCTCAAATCCTATGTTTACAGAACGCGGCTAGTTAGCTTCACTTTCGGCATAATTAAAGTATATTTACAGTTTGAATTTCGTCACGCCGCTTACAGAACATGTACCCCAAGGTCTTATAAAGCTAACTATGGTGTCCGATTTCAATTTAATGCATTTTTGTGAACATTAGGGATTTTGTTAGCTGCTACTGTCCCTTCAATCCTATGAATCGCGGCTAGCTGCAGGCCCTGGAGCTCCATCAGGGCCTCGGCATTTTGTAGTCCAGTAACCCAGAACCGGTGACTGTGCGGGTATGGAGCGCTGCAGGCTTCCCTTCGTGACGGAGATCCAGCTAGCTCACAGCGAGCCGGAGTCCATGAAGTAGGACACGCCGGGCGGCGAGGTAGCACCGGCCGCTGTCACGTAGCCTGCTGAGCTCCTGCTGAACTGCGACACACAAATCGGACAAAATTTGCAATTAGCCAGCAATTTTTGTAAAACGGCCCATATTTGACCTCTACATAGTTGATTTCTCGCATAAAAAAAGTCTCAGAAGTGAATTTAGTAATGCAAGAGCAGGCGAACAATGTAAAAAGTGTCTGAGATTTGCGCGACCTAGATTTAGAAGACTTAAGCATGTTTTACAGTAACCGCAGCCCGCATGGCGCATCCAAATGTGACATCATGGGATCGCCTTGACTATTTATATCTGCGCTGGTGCTCGCAACACTAGTTTCAGTCTTCCCCTGAACAGCGGTGGCGCTAATGAGCAAAGGCTACAGACGTTGCTCTTTCTACGGACTAGAAGAAGAAGAAAAAAGTAAACAACGGCAGAACTGGCTGCAGCATTGCTGTCAATGCTTCGATTTTATTAGATGACCTACCTCGTCGGATCAAGCCTTTCATTCACCATAACTCATCTTAACCCAGTAAGTTTACAAGAGAGACTTGCAGTCACTCTGAGAGTCCTGGCATCCGGTTGGCTGCAAACCCATTCGGCCTCCCGTTTCCGCTTTGTCGCGCGCTGCTGAAAAAAAAAGAGCCGTGCGCAACAGCTGGGCGCGCGCTATAAATCGGACGCGCTAGCAGGATATGACATCATGTTGACGTCACGATGGCGCGCGCCACCTTGGATGCGTCCAGTATAATTCACCTATGAGCTCAGATCAGTGGTGTAGCCTATGTGAATGTTTGGGCGTGACAAAGATAGAGACTAGAGCCAAATGAGGAGGAGCCGCCGAGTTAACATCAACTAGGCGGCTCGTTGAGATTTGCCCGTTTTCAGAGGCAGTTTCAAATTGTGAGATTTGCAGAGGAAAGAGGTGTCAATGGGATTTAGAGGTTCTATGTATGTCCTAGTTACCCACTAAACTGTAATTATTCAACTATGAAAGGCAAAACCCCAGATCTCACTTAAGCACATAAAGATCTTTGCCTTTTTGACAAATTACATACATAAAAACATAATTCTCTGTGCCATATTCCGGTTTTATCATCACAAAAATACGCAATTTTGGCTTAGCCCATATATCGTCGGCCCACTGCTTTTTGTCTTTAGCAAACACAGATTTAAAAAAAAAAAAAAACAATATTCAGCTTTTCATTATTTAAAAACAACTCACCAAAACCATAATTACAAAACAATGCGCATATATCGTTAGACCAAGGACCAAGAATGTGTTTATCCCAGAGACATATTTTCCTTGTCAACCTATTTGCATCCATATCTAATAAACGATTCCATAACTGGGCCATACATATCTTCCAGCGAGCCTCATATGATTCCCATCCCATGTCTTCCACTATCGCCAATGTCAGGGTATATTTATGCACACCCAGAAATATCTTATGGCACTATTTTGCACTAATTCACAATTAGATATATTCCTAAGTCCTCTAACACCCACAATATAATCAAGTATAGGGCAAACACAAGCTTGAAACAATTTAGAATAAGTTTGAAAACTTATGTCTTTCAGATTCTTGCTTTTACCAATGTGTTGTGGTGGCAGCTGTTCTCTCCCCATTATGTGTCCCTTTCCTCCCTTGTTTAATCCCCACTTTGTCGGTGGTGTCTGTATGTGTGTGTGTCCCCACTGTGTTTGTGATGTCTGCCTGTGTGTGTGGCAGACTCGCCTGAAAGTAGGTCAAGGGGCATGGCTGGAAGATCTACCTCTCCGTACAGCTGCGGGCACTTCCACTGATTCTTACCTGCGCAGCTGCCTCTAATCAACCTGGCAGTATTTATTCCTGGGCATGGCTCTTCATCGGCGCCAGATCGTTGCACCTACCAGTGTGGTAACTATGCTCCCAAGTTGCAGTTAGCAAACTCGTTTTTTTGTCTCGTTGCTATTATCTCTTGCTCTCGCTAACGTGCTTTATTTTTTCCTCTGCTCAGACTCACACCACTCAACCTGCTGCTGTGGCGTTCCGTGTCTCCAGCTTTTTCACCTCCATTCTTCCACCACCTTGTTTGGACTCCTGCATTTAGACGTATGGACATTCCACTGCCTGTCCACTGCCTGCCCGCCTCAGCTCCTCTCCAGTCCAGAGTTGACCAACTCAGCATTTTCATTTCTTTGTTACTTTTTGAACGTTCATTAAAATAATTTTTGTTCATCCACACTCTTGAGTCTGTCGTTGTTCTCTCTGTGTGCTGGGTTTGAACCATAGCACCTTTTCTGAAATGCATGTTCATCAATATAGAAACCTAGATATTTATATGAATCTGCAATGTTCAGCTTGTGTGACCCAATTTTAAACTCATAAGTACTGCGAGTAGTTAAAGGTTTTCTTTCTACTGATAAACAGTCTACATTTATTACACCAATCAATATAGGAGAGCATCCGCTGCATATTATCTTCAGAGGGTGACAGGAAAACTATGTCATACGCGTACAAAAGAATACTTATTTCATTTCTACATCTTATCCCACAATTCAATGCTTTAATTTCCTTTGCCAAATCATTTATATAAATTGCAAATAATGTGGAGGACAAAGCATCACCCTGTTTTACCCCTGATGATGTTGGGAACCAGTTTGTATGGAGTTCATTCAATCTTACACATGCTATGGGCTTGTGATAAACAGACTTCAGTGCCCAATAAAACATTTCCATTTACCCCATACTCTATAAGTTTATATGCTAACAGATCCCTATTGATCATATCAAAAGCTATATGAAAATCGATAAAGCACGAATATGTTGGCTTATTTTCACTTATTCTTTTAGTTATAATTGTAGACAATACAAAAATGTGATCTAGACATGATCTTGATTTACGGAACCCATTTTGTTCTTCCACAAGGAGCTCTTCTTTCTCTAAATACAACATAAGCCTCTCATTAAGTATTGTAGAATACAGTTTATAAACTGTGCTCATTAAACTAATCCCTCTATAATTTAAAGGCACCCTTGGATTCTCATTTTGGGATTTTGATATCGGATTAATAATTGATTTAAACCACATAAATGGTATTTTACCGGATTCAAAACATCCTTTAAATAAATCACACAAAATATCAAGTAGTTTGGGTGATTTTAGTATTTCATCTGAGATATTTTCAACCCCTGTCGCTTTTCCCAATTTAGCTTTATTAATAGCCATTTGAACTTCTTCTTTTATAATACTATTATTAAGATACTTATTTTATCCAATATTCCCCTTTTAAAATATGGCCCTCTATTACATTTTTCCTCTAAATCCTCGTAGTACCCTCCATCAAAATCAAACGTGTCACAAGAGAAAAGATCTTTAAAATCTTTCTCCCACCTATATATTACATCAGACAGCCCAGTCACTAAACTACCATCATTCCCCAGCACTTCCATGGATATTTATATACTACACCTTGGCCCTAGTTTATTTATTTCTGACCAAAATCTCTTAGGGTCAGATGTTTGGATTCTCTTCAGGTTTAATACCAGTCCTCTTTGATAACGTCTTTTGTAGAATCTGTATCTTTTATCAAACCTATTCTGACTATTCTTAAAGGTTTCTAATAGTTTCTTCCTTTCTATATTATTATTTAAGCACTTCAGAAACATATTTTCTGCTTTACACATAGATTGCCACAATTCTTTTAACTCTTTATTCCAATAAGGTTTTGTATTGAATGGCTTTTTTGTAACATTATAGTTGTCTCCAGCTTTAATATCAGACTCTATGTCTTCTTTAATCAATTTACAAAGGTTATCTAGATTTTCTTGTTCTCTAAAACATAATTCTATATCATTTTTCATTTTCAAAAGGGTTGATTGCTGTAAACTCGAGGATAAGAAGTTAACTGGTAAAGTCCTACTGACTTTCCTTCTTGTGGATGAATTTTGTAAACTCTCCTGATAAGCTACATGACAATGAACCTCAGTCTTTATAATAAATATTAACCACAGTAAAGAATGATCTGGGACTCTGCTTCTTTATCCAATCAAATCCATACAATTTGCCATTTTAATTAATTGATTGGAACTAAAACTTCAAAAGAATCACATATTTGTAAGCAGTCATATGGAACAAGTATATAATCAACCACCACTTTACCCTTGATAGATACCGATGCATAGTTATCACTTAGAGGACATATCCTCCCATTACCAATACATAACTTAGATTATTTTAAGAATTCAATCATTGATTCTCCATGCTTGTTTACGGAACCATCCAAGAAGGCTCTAGGGGGCATCGCATCCACTTCTTTTAGGTAGTCATCAAAAAGCAACCTGGTCTCACAGAATTCCGTGAAATGAACACGGCCCCTTAACTCAAAATCTGTGACAGTTTCACGGAATCGCCGAAAATTCCGTGATGGGCCCACGGATCCGATGCCTATGTAAGTCAATGACAGCCATCATCCGTGGTCTACGCACGGATTCCCTGATCACAGCACATTTCTTTCTGCCAGTCAGACTGCAGCAGAGAAGCTGTATAGCTTTGCTATTATTGGTATTTTTAGCCCAATAACAGCTGTTTTAATCAACATTTATTCACCAGATCTTATGGTTTATTTGTATTTCTTTTAATGTTATTATTTTGGTCTTTCGGCCAGGGAAGCTGGATTGCTTTGTTCTTTATTGATATTTTTAAAACTATAACGCTACATCTATCAACAATTATGTAGATGTTATCATAGTAAAAATTTCTTTATTTTAATAATATTATTTCGGTCTTATTACCAGTTTATATTACAGTATGCTGTAATACAGAACATTACGATATGATCCGAGCTACTGACACACATTCAAAGCCAATATCCCACAATGCAATGCGGGCATTCATTCACAGAATCGGGCAGCGATCAGCGGGTCTTTAACGACAGTATCGCTACATATATACAGTCAGTGGTTTAGTCACCAGCAACAACACATTGCTCAGCTTTGTTCTAGTAAGTTATGCACCGTAATAACGTTTAAAAAAATCCGTGGAAAACTCCGGAAGTGACGTGGTACGTGCCGCTCGGCGGATAAGATACAAAATACATAATATTCGTAATAGCCTATTGATGTTTTTGTCTAACGTATTTGAGGATGTAAACAATGAAGATATTAATAATAATAAAATACAGTTTCATGTATTTGTCTCATGTATTGTGACAACAAATCAAATCAGCTGAAGACAATCAGCTGAAGACTCCGGAAGTGACGTAGTAATTACCGCACAGCGTCTGTGAAAGCTTGCTGCACGTTGTAGCCTACGTGAGAATTTGTACAATAAATATACCAATAATGAAAAAATAGTGTTTTATGCTTATGTTTGACTTATTAGCATTTGTTTTGACTTGTTCTGTTAAAAAATAAAAATAAACTACTTACAAAGAGAAGCATTTTTTATTTTATTTTCCATGCATTGTTATTTAAAAACGCAATTTCCTAATTTTGTGGTTGATGAATGTTAATAACAAAGACTAAAGGGAAAAAAACATGAGCATATGTATGTGTGGGACTTACTTTGATTTAATATCACACTGCATTATTAGTTGTTTTAAATAAATGACTTTTTTTTAGTTCAATTTTTTATTAGCACCATTTATCATTCAGATATACAGAACAGATTCCACAATATGAAGCTGGTAATATTGGATGGTGCACAGAACAGAGAAACACAAAATGAGCAAATAACTGACTTTTTGAAATATCAATTTATGGTAGGCCTAACATATTAATTATTATATTCAGAAGATGATCCTCATATCAATCACCGTGGTTACAGCTTGTAGCCATATAGCCATCAAAATTAAGAAGGGACTAGTTTTAGGAAGCATTTCAGGAAATTAAAAGTATAAGCAGATTGTTGCTGAGGTTTTTCTTCACAGAGATGTAGCTTTGTTTGTGTACATATACAACATGTGTTTTGGCATTTTTTTCACAAACTGAGGAGTTGGTTGTGACGTTGTGACATGGGTAGGAGGGTATCAGAGGTCATAAATGATGAACCAATCAATGGGCTCTGCTCTATAGGCACCTTGTTGTTCATGTGGACAACACCTGGCTGGAAGGCCCGTGATCAAAGTGTGTGTTATCATTTAGAGAATCAGAGGGTTTATGTTATACAAGGCTGCATTACAGAGTTTATTCATATGTCAGAAAGCATGGCAATATCTAAAAACATCTCATTTAAAGTTGTGTCAGGTGACTGTCATGAAGGTTGTGGAGAGGAATAGAAACCAGTCTCAAGATCACCCTCTCCAGGCAAGCACCTAATATGGTCTGATCTTTATTCTCCATGCCAAGTAGCTCTTATCCTCTGCTGGCACCCCAATGTAAACTACATATTTCTAAACTATAGGCCTAATTTGGACCTACCTCAATTACAACTTTAAATAATGTTGCTTAAGGCTGGTTGTGGAATATCTTCATAATGCATATAGGGTTGTGTGTAGGTCTTGTCACTGTTTGTGAAAGATGAGCAATAGATTGTGGCTGATAATGTGCTTCAGTCTGGCAGCATATCACTTTGTTTATGTTTTTTATTGTAAGTATATGTCAGCTGTATGATAAAACAATATGTCAAGTGTTATGTGTGAAGCATTTGAACTCAAGGCAGATATCCCTCTGGGGACAATGAAGTATCTCCTGCAAAGTGGTCTCCATGATATGTAAAAATTAAAACGTCGTAGGACTATAGCAAACACATCGTTGGAAACTTCTCAATCTGGATAGTAACATATGTCAGTCTGAAGAGGATACATTACTCCTGTTTTGAAATATTGACCTCTGAACCTTGAACCCAGTCCATCTTTGAAGGCTTGTCATTTAGCAACAGAAGGAGCTACACACATAGGATCAGCTGTTCTAGAAAGCTCTGGACCTCAGCTGTCATGTAGATATGGTCACCAAAGTTTACCCACTGTAAGCACAGTCAAATATGGTAATAAGCTATTTTCACCTATTCAACGATTATATTTTTAAAATCTGATGAAACCAGTGTGTTCCCCATCCCAAAAAAGCCCAGGGTGTATCCAAAATTCTACACTACCAACTTCTAATTATGAGAAATATACCAATATATTTAAAAACTATAACTCCCACTAGAGACACGCCACAGAACCTGTTACAAAGCGTGTGCACTTGTAGTTCTTCCGGGCTGGGTGGGGGGACATGTTGGACTCCTGTGTTTCTGCTCTCTGCTGTGAGTGGACTTCATTCCATTTCAGATTGCCGCCGCCGGCCGGCCGGCCGAACACACAATACATGAGAAATACATGAAACTGTATTTTATTATTATTAATATCTTCATTGTTTACATCCTCAAATACAAAGTTAGACAAAAACATCAATATTACGAATATTATGTATTTTTTATCTTCTTATCCGCCGAGTGGCACGTACCACGTCACTTCCGGAGTTTTCCGCGGATTTTTTTAAACGTTATTACGGTGCATAACTTACTAGAACAAAGCTGATCAACGTGTTGTTGCTGGTGACTAAACCACTGACTGTATATATGTATATTGAAGCGATACTGTCGTTAAAGACCCGCTGATCACTGCCCGATTCTGTGAATGAATGCCCGCATTGCATTGTGGGATATCAGCTTTGAATACTATGATAACATCTACATAAATGTTGATAGATGTAGCGTTATACTTTTAAAAATATCAATAAAGAACAAAGCAATCCAGCTTCCCTGGCCGAAATAGACCGAAATAATAACATTAAAAGAAATACAAATAAACCATGATAAGATCTGGTGAATAAATGTTGATTAAAAGAGCGGTTATTTGGCTAAAAATACCAATAATAGCAAATCTATACAGCTTCTCTGCTGCAGTCTGACTGGCAGAAAGAAATGTGCTGTGATCAGGGAATCCGTGCATAGACCACGGATGATGCCTGTCATTGACTTACATAGGCATTGGATTCGTGGGCCCGTCACGGAATTTTCGGCGATTCCGTGAAACTGTCACAGATTTTGAGTTAAGGGGCCGTGTTCATTTCACGGAATTCTGTGAGACCAGGTTGTCAAAAACACCTATCCTACTGTTGAAATCTCCACACACTAAAATTGCTTCAACTTCTCAACATAAATAGATCTGACTCAAAACATGATTAAAGAAAAAAGAGGCGTCCTTTCCCCATACTGACGTTTCAGGTGGCAGGTAACAGGTAAAAACAACAAAACTATAACCTGAGTTCAATGCACAAATTTTAAACCTAGAATACCATCCACCTGTTTGTCTATAACATCAATTTTGTATAATTCCACCAAGTTATTTTTAACAAAAAACCCAACCCCACCGGAGCCTTTAGGTGCTTTAACACGTTTTGTTCTGTTATAACCAAACCATGTATATCCTTCCAAATCGATTACTTTGTCATCAAATAAATGCATCTCATTCAACGAAATAATATCCGGATTTAAAGTATTCAGAATAACACTTCTTAATTTACAGCTACCTACAGTCCATCCGTTAACGTTCCAGTGTACTAAATAAATGGAATCTTGAGCATGGTGGGTCCAAGAAACAGTTCATCTTCCAGTATCTGGCATGCGTCGCTGTTGCTCCTCATTGCGTTTCACAATGCGTCCATTCCCTGTTACAAAAAAATGTTTCCCCGATGAGATCTCCTTCAAAATGGTACGAAAGTTCAAATCCAAAAGCCTCTCCGCGTGTGATTTTGCCGATCGGATATATACCTTGTTGTATCGATCATCATCCCTTAGCTTGTATTTCCTTCTCAGGAGCACAACTTTGTCTCCGACTGAAGCCAACTGGATCCTGACTAGGCCCGGTCCGCGACCTCTAGGCTTCAGCCTCTCCACTGCCACCAAGCTGGGTACAGAACTGCACCGCAGCCCCTCCAACATTAGCCTGGACACTGTCTGCGTCACCTGTTCACCTTCCTCAAAGGGCAGGCCAAAAACCATTATTCCGGTTTCTTGGTTGAAATCTGTTGCAGCTGTTTTCTTGATATTTTGCTCAATCTGTTCCGTGCCAGCTGCCGTGATTCCAATTTCCATATCTAGGCTATTCTGCACTTCTCTGGCCTTTGTTTCAGTTTCTACTTTTAGTGCATCTTGATTATCTTTTACAATTTTTATCATCGAGTCACGGAAACTATCAAATTTACTATTAAAGCTCTTGGCCAGGGATACATGTAGACTTCTGATTTTTTCATCAATCTTCTTGCATCTTCTCCAAGTTATCATTCATTCCTGCAATGCGCTCACTCAATTTTCGTAGCTCTTGTGTGATAGCCTGATTCTCGCTTGTTTCCGTGTTTTTGTCAGCGTTGCTTCTCAGCGTCTTTCCCCCTTTCTCACTCATTGTTGTTTATGGTTGATGTTTCCTCAACACATTAACCAAGCTGGATACAAAATGATCCTTCCGTGTACGTTTTTTGTCTTAAAGTTTGTTCTTTGTCATATATTTTTATCGAAAAAACCTCCGACGTATACAAAACTCCACATGCAACATGCGGACCGGAAGACGGAAGCCGGGGCAGTTTCAGTACTGTGGCGGGGCTTAGAACCAGACTTGAACTTTTCATAAATACTAAAATCATCCTAAAATGATTGAAGTTGATTAAAAACAACATTCTCCAAGACTTTAGATAAAAGGGAAGTTTAGAAATAGGTCTAAAATTAGACAAAACTGAAGGATCCAGATTTTTCTTTTTTAAAAATGGCACAGCACAGTCAGTTTCACAAGGGTTAATAAGAGAGGTGGGTGTTATTAGCAACCAGGTGAGATAAAAAAAATAGTTTTAGCAGATTTAACTGCTCCCTGGTATTTGTGTAATGTGTCCTTTAAAATTTGAAATAACACTTGGAGTCTGTCCTTTTTCCACTTTCTCTCAGCAGTTAGTACATAATCTCAGTTAAAATTACATTTCATTCATGTTATTACAACAGCTGTGTTAACTGTCACTCTTTAACAGGTATGATTGTAGTGGCATCAACAGGCCCAGAATAACGCTGCTCTGCGCTGGCTGTGCCATTGTTTTCTTATGGGGGAGAGCGGTGGAGACAACTCAAAGGAAACGCTACCTTTGGCGTGGTGCACCACTCGAAATTGTCGCTCAAAGTTCAAATTATTTCAACTTTGACTTTGTTGTCGCTGACCTTTCAAGGCGCAACCAAAGCCAGAAGCAATAACGACGTACAGTATACCTGGCTGCTTTGCCTCTCTGCCTGCAGTATGATCTGCACCCTAACCTCACGCTTTAAACACAGATCATGTGTAGGCAGCTTAGGCCTCCTGCACACTGGCTGTGTGGCATGAGCGTGTCAGCTGTGTGGCGTGTCCGTTTTTATTTCGGCTCCCATGTTAACAAGTTAGAGTGTGCACACTGCCTGCGTGACACACACATCTCAGGAAAACGTGTGCATGCTAGAAATAGGACCGATGCCTATTTTTTACGCGACACGCAAGCGTGTTGGAAGTGTTTCCAGGCAAAATAGAATACGAAAAGATGTTTATATGTCATTTTGACACAAATACATTTAATAACTGACATGTTGATGTTTGAAAGTCTCTAGGTTTTGATATAAATGCAGATATAAATGTAATTTAAAAAAATAATAATAAATAATTATCGATTTTCAAACATTGCACTTGTCAATACAGAACAAAATATTCTGTAGCCTATTTTGCCGTCAATACTGCTTCAATATTGTCTTTGCTATAATCAAATCAGTATATATTTAAGTTTAACATGAAGTATACTACTGCTTGAGTCCAGTAAATTTCCAGAACTCTCTCCCCACATGACAGCGCTGCGTCAGACACATTTCTGGTGTGCAAAATCATAGAAAACGCGACGCAGCTGCCACGCAACTGACATGCAACAGAAACTCCACGCTCACACCATGCAGCCAGTGTGCAGGAGGCCTTAAGGAGCTCAGAGGGGCCCCTACTGGAGCCAGGCCTGGGAGGGGTGATAACTGGACCTACACCCATGAATCCCAGTTAGGTTCAGCCTGAAGAGATGATATGACTTGCCTTTTGGGCCCATCACTAATATTGCTATAGCTTTAAGAGTTGGGTGTATAAAATGATCTGTTGTGACCTGGAAGATAATCACAGCATCATAAAACTTAACATCCACAAACTAGAGGCCGAAGGCATTCAGAAGACTTTCCTAAGAGTCCAGATTATTATTAAATGGATTTTATTTGTAACAGATTTGTCAGCTAAACATTCATTGTGTAAATGCTACTCCAGCAGAGTGTAACGAAAATTGGTTTTAAGATTAGTAATGTTGTTTACGCCAAATTCCTCCCCTACTTATGTTATGCAACTAAAAATAGTAACATCAGTTTTTGCCTCCCTTTAGGTGTCAGGAATGAAAATAGTTATCCTGTGAGTAGACGTGAGATGTGCCACAGGTAAGTGTTAGACCGCTTATAACCCTCCTGATCAAACGATTAGGGTGTGTCAGCTGTAAGTTACCAAGTAAGTTAGCTGCACTTACAATACCAATGAAGATCAATAGAGAGAAACAATAAAAACAAGAAGCAATAAACAGAGAACAACAACAAAAACAACAATCCACATGTAAACATAATGCGAAGCAATGAGAGCCTCAGGACACATAAATACAACATTTTGATTGATGTAGGGACAAATTAGTTTTTAAAATGGTTCAGTGTGCCGGATGGTAAGAGCTCATAGTCGGGGTGGAGGATGTGCGACGGATCACATAAAACTCTGCGCGCTTGTCTGAGTACAGACTGCTCATAGATTGGTTGGAGGGAGAGGTTTTCAGTACTCCCCATCACCTACATGTACCAGACCAGCAGGTTTAGAATTTAGCTGAGCAGAGAGATTACACACAATGCTCTCCAACACAGCCTGATAAAATATAATAAAAGTGAGCCATCATCTTACCACGCTGTGATGTTTCTGGATCTTTAGCCCGGCTGAAGTAGTTTCCCATTCTGCATTACTTCCTCCAGCTGCTCTCACTGTAGTAGAAGTAAAGGATAAACATCACACACAAATAAGAAGTGATTTTATCATTAAGCCTCTTTTTATACGTAGTACCAGTTCTCTTGTGAGCGCAGTTATTAAAGTCCAACCCTCAGGAGTCGCTCCCTCTTTTAATGACGTCAGATAGCAGGAAGTGATTCTGCTTTGTGTTAACACCCAGATTATTCAACACTGTACTCCGTCAGTGGGAACTAACCTGCATCTCGTTTGGGTTTCTACTACATGTTTACATGCTTTAATGTTGTAAAAACATTATTTTCCTCATACTGTCTGTTTGAATATATCTGTATTCACCCTCTGTATGAGAGGGTCTGCTTTAGCACCTGTCTCTTTATGCTCCTCTCCCGAAAAAAAGCCCAGTCTGCTCTGATTGGCTGGCGAGAAAAATGTGACTCTCCTTTGCAAAGGTGGTTCTCAAGTCGTGGGTAGAGATACTCAGATGGGGGCGGGGACGTATATTCTAAAGAACCTACATGTGACATAGGAAGGGGAGCCAGATCTGATTGTCTTGTTTTTGTCACATGATTTCTGATCTAATCAGCCCAGAACATGAATGGTCTGTTCATGCCACCTGGGAATATCAGGGACCACCCCCATGATTACGTTGTTTGTCCAACTGCCAGCGTTCATGTGCTTGACTGTCTATGCGTGTTCTTCTTCTGTTATATTGGCGTTTGGCATAACAACTTGTTGCATGATTGCCACCAACTGTGGGGTGTAACCTAGAGCAGTCATTCCCAAACTGTGGTCCGCGGACCACTAGTGGTCCGTGAGGGTACTGCAGGTGGTCTGTGGAAAAGCAAAATAAAATATAAAATAAGTGAGGGATAATGTAGAGCGAGGCGGTTGTTTTAGCGAATACAACCTGACAGGGTGATCAGGACCCCACCGCAAAGCCATAGCTGATAAATTATCTGGACTTCTTTCAGCGGATTCATATAGCTGTTCTCCAGACTGAGTGAACAGAACTGAGCATGAAACCGTCAAATCTTCGCCGGCATCTGGAAACCAAGCATTGGGAATTTAAGTCCAAGCCAGTCGAGTTTTTCAAAAGCAAGCTCCAGGAATACAGCAAGAAAGTAATGGAATCGACATCTACAGGTGGTGCTACTGCTAAAGCAGTGGAAGTCTCGTACCGGGTGTCCCTAATCATAGCAAAAAAAGGGATGCCACATACACTCGGCGAGGAGGTGATTCTGACAGCAATTAAAGAACTGTGAAAGAAAACTGTGGGTGTCATGCTGGGTGACAAAGCACAAAAGCAAATGGACTTGATTCCATTATCAGACAACACTGTGCAGCGCAGAATTACAGAAGATGGCCAGCAATGTGAACAACCAGCTAATATCGCGGATCAAAGTTTTTGACATGTTGAACGGTTTCATCACAGAACATGGGATTGATTGGTCAAGATGCGTGGGAATAAGCACAGACGGGGCAGCAGCCATGGTAGGCCAACACAGCAGCCTTGTTAAACGTGCGCAAGCAGTAGCTCGGCAAGCAAAATCTATCCACTGCAGCATCCACAGAGAGGCTCTCGCAGCCAAAAGAATGCCTCCTGATCTGAAAACTGTTCTGGATGAAGCAGTAAAAACTGTCAATTTCATCAAGGCCCGCCCACTGAATTCAAGACTGTTTTCAGTTTTATGTGACGAGATGGGCAGTAAGCACCGACAATTGCTGCTCCATACTGACGTCCGGTGGCTGTCAAGAGGGAAGGTGCTTGCACAGCTTTACGAGTTGTGAGATGAGGTGACCACTTACCTCTGTGAATCAGGATTTTCATCCCTGGTCATGTTGAAGACAAACTATCGGAACAGACTTAATATTGAACCAGATCTCAGATTGAGGCAGACATCCAGAAATTAACGTCTGCAAAGCAATATTATCCATCTCATTAGGTGACCATTTATTTATTTGTTTGTTTTTAATATAGGCCTATATTAGACAGACAACAAGTCTGAGTAAATAAATAAATTATAATATGTGGCAGCCGTTGTGTGCAGTAAACTTTCTTTTAATGAGCCTGTTGTACTGATGCGATGAGAGTTTTAGTGCTAGTAGGCCTATTAACAGGCTAGGATTAATTTATGTAGGACTCAAAAAGTTTGAAAACCCCTGGACTAGAGCATCAGGTGTGTGAAAACATGGAGGCCACAATAACAAAAGATTTGCTGCTGTTTTCTTATGTGAGCGCCTACTTGACTTGAATTGGTTTACTTGTAACTGGCAATAACACACAACTTTTATAACTAATTTAAGTTACTCTGTTGAAACCAATGGACGACTACAACCTAAATCGATAGCACATTGTGGACGTTGGCAAAATATATTACATGCATGCGTGAATTTTCTATATTTAGGAAAAGTTTCTCACCCTTCAACACATTTGAACGGTCTTCGGCCATGTTTCTGTACGTCAGTTGTCAACAACACGTCACCAACTGGGAAACTCTGTTAGCAAAATCTAGCCCTAGTTTCTCACCTCTGATTCCCACATGAAGTGACATGAATGATTATGTTTTCACTGGGAAAAGTGTTTTTCCGATGCCCATGAACACACGGGAAGTACAAGTCTAACATGTGACACAGGTATGCTGGTTGTTCTGATGAGACAGATTGGTCACGTAAACTGTGTCATAGTTACTGATTATAGTCTAAACTCTTGTTTTCTTTCAGCTGGTTTCCCTCCTGATCAGACAGGTTAGGCAACCCAGCTGCAAGTCTGAACTATTGTTTTCTTTCTGCTTCAGACTTAACTCATTCTGATTGTTTAAATCCCCAAACAGAGGCCACCTGACCGAACAGCTGAGACAGCCAGGTTAAATCCTGGAAGGGAAGGAACCGCATCCTTCACGTGCAATCAATCCCCCCCACCCCCGATTAGAGGCTTTGTAAACAGCTTTCCTTTGTTCACTCTTCTCCACCTCAACCATGATGTGTCTTGTCAGTTGATTTAATTTAATGTTGTTTTGATTGTCCTTGATGCACACAATTTATGTTCATGTTTTGATTTATTGTTAATAAGTTTTGTGTTATCTTGTTGTAGAGAAAGAACCTTCTGGTTAACTGGTTCTGCCAAAGTGCCCTTGAGCAAGGCATCGAACCCCCCAACCTCTCGGGGGGTTGGAGGCGAGTTATACTCAGAGACCTTATTCATTGATATTGATTGATTTCAATATTGATCGATCCAACACCAAAGATTCTTTGGTGCCTTAAAATAATGTTTCCAAAAATGAGACAAAGAATAATGGTAACGGTAATGGACAATTCTGCTTCCAACTGGTAGAGGGACCAAAGAGAAAAAGTGCTTTAAGGTTAGCCTGCTATAAAGGTGCTGGTTGACAAGTAGCTAATGCTAATGCTTGGTCTATAACGTTAGCTACTTCTTGGTGGGTAACATAAGATTACGACATCGCTCAACACGCTCAGTTATTTTTACTATGATTGTTTTGACCACGGTTAACAACTCTGGGCTAACCCACAAATTCATCAGTAATGTTAACTGTATAGATAGACGACTAATCTAATGGGAATTTAGCCAGCTAGCACACCCCTGTCTGTCTGCCTCACTCTCCCGGCGCTACAAGGCTTCAGTCGGGATGAGAGCTGACAACAGGCCCGGCCCGGGGACACATCCAGAGTCAGCCCCCCCCCCAGCCAGCTAGCAGCCAGCTACTATCATTACAGCCCCAGGGACACATCCACAGTCAGCCCCCAGCCAGCTAGCAGCCAGCCAGAAATATAAACCCGGTCAGCACTTAACTCCGGTGCTAAGGACGCTAACGGCAGTTTACTGAAATGTTGGGAAACAGACCTAGGCACACGAGTCAGAACAGCGGCCATTCGTAACGTTACACCTCCGTTAGCATCACTGGTGTTTGTGCCGAAAATCCCCCCCCCCCCTCCGCATTTAGCCGTATTTACAGTTAGCTAAATGTACCCGACAAAAAGGCGATAATGCACCAAAACGACTAATACTAATAGCAATTTGAAGATGTGGTAGCGTTGTATCTGGACAGGAAGAATAACCTCTGGGAGTTGGAAGGGGTTCTCACGCCGTGGATCTGAGTGCCGCGATTTCATATCGCATTTCGTTACAGCCCTAAACAATACCACAGAATAAAAAAAAACATTTTAAGGGCTGCGGGAAAATTTCAATGAGCGTTAGAGGAGGCGTTACATAGACGTAGGAAAATTAACACCAGTTTAAAATGATTGAATTAATTTTTAGAACAATACTCCAGAGACTTGAGGCCTAAAATTTTGATTTTTAAACTTTTTTTAAGACCGTAAACCCTGGTAATATCTAATAACAGAGTGAAAAAAATTATTTTCCCATTGCAAGATCAATAAAGTATCAGTTCTTCTTAATAAGGAAAGTGAGCCATCATCTTACCAGCTGTGATGTTTCTGGATCTTCAGCTGAAGCAGTTTCTCATTCTGCATTTCTTCACCCAGCTGCTCTGACTGTAGAAACATAAACACCACACAGACAATATTAATAGGAGCTGAAATAAACATAATTTTATATCATAAAGACTCTTTTTATCCAGTTCTCCTGTGAGCCCAGTTATTATTAACCCTCCTGTTGTCTCTCTCTCTCTCTCTCTCTCTCTCTCTCTCTCTCTCTCTCTCTCTCAGGTGTATTTAATCAGAAGTTTAAGTTGGAGAAGGCTACTAAATCATTAAAAAATAATGTTTCAATCAATAGATGCACATTATATTGTACTGTATCTGTGCTGTGCATAGTGTTGTGAATTAGTTATTATTTTATGTATAGAGGTATAGGGCTAACTCCAAAACCTCCAGTTCCTCCTTTTTCCTGTCTGAGCACGTCCCTAATCTCTGCCTAATCTGAATGATTAAATGGAGGCCTATCTGTTTCATCTAGATGCGTTTGAGACAACTGAGACTGTGTAGGTGGCGTCTAACATGTGACCCAGGTATGCTGGTTTCCCCTGATCAGACAATTTGGTCGTGTTAGCTGTGTCTCTGGTACTAATCATATTCTCAACTATTGTTTCCTGTCAGCTTCAGACTGAGCTCAACAGAGAGGAAAGAATTCATTCTTACTGCCATGTTTCTCAAAGGCTGACAAACAAGAATTCATGTTTAAATCAGATTAAATCAGGCTCTTCAACGTTTTTAAGCCACAGACCCCTTAACTGAAAGAGAGACGGGCAGGGACCTCTATTACATATGTTATATCAAATGAAGTTCCATATTAAACTGGGCCTACAATAATGTGTATGGCGGCCTAAAGCCTTTATACATACATTTTTTAATGCATATAATACTAAGCCATTTAAATAATAACTGTAATCATTTTTAAATGTTAAACATACAGCACAGTGAATCCTTATGAACTGGATCTGTGGATGCCTACCTTACCTATGGGCCAGTCATTCTAAATTTAATGTTTTTATATTAGAATGTCCTGGCTCCAGTAACTGTCAGAGACAAACTGCAGGTTTGAACTTGTCTCTTCAGAAACCTCTGGATGTGTTTTCATTCAGTCTGTAGTTCAGGATTAAAAGACTGCTCTGCTGTCCACCAACCCAAACCAACACACATTCACACTTTTGATACAATGAAGTTTGTGACACACACCTGCCAATCAAAAACACCTCTCAGAGGAGTACAACACTGGCGCCACCTCCCCAACATGGCGTCTCCTAACTTTGTCTCCAGGTAAAGACTACAAACAGCTGTGGGCGTGTAGTTTATTGCTGTCAGAGAGTAAACAGCTGATCAAGTTTCAGTCAGAATGTAAAAAGTCTTCAGGCTGTCGGAGCAGAAAGACACTCCCTCATTCCTCACAAGTGAAGTGATTCAAATCTAACTTGTTTCCTGTTGATTAAATCTGACTTCACTGAACATTTAAAGGCTCACTTTGGTGAAAAAGTCACAAATCACAGAATAATTAGTAAATTAATTAGTGAATATTCAGATCTACAAACAGTAAACACCAGTGTTGACGCATATTATGAATCCCCCAAAGATAAGGACCAACAGCAGAGTTTCTTCATCAAAGGTGTGTGATGGTACCTGTCAGGCTGCTCACCTGTTAAAGATCCCGTCCAGGTGAGGTCAGAGAGACGTCCTTCTCCTCTGTCTGCAGACACTGACAGACGCTGCTGCTGTCTGTGTTCATCACCTCCTCCCACCTTTAAATCCAAACCTAGAAATGTCAGTATGACGTCAGAGCAGAGGGCCGGTCTGAGCTGTAGTTCTGCCAGTCAGAAGCAGCTGGCAGCGTTCCAAAAGCTCTGTCAGTCAGCACTCTGATGGCAGAGTTTCACAGCAGCTGGAGACTCTGACAGGACTCCAAAGAGTCCAAACTGCAGGAACACTGAAGCCCCAAAAGAAGAAGAAACAGAACAACAGGTTCATTATTAAATGATGGAGGAACAACAGTCTATAAACTCATGACAGCAAACTAAAACTTATAGTGGCCCAGCCGGGTCAACACAAATGTGGACGCCCACTTCTGTTGTCGCTAATTTCCGTTATATTTGTGTTGTGGCTTTTGCATTTCTCTTGAACCGTCTGGGCCACCGTACAATCTGCATCAACAGAGAGTGGTGGCATGAAACTAACCAACAGATATCTGACATACATCGACAGTCAAACTGTCTCTTTATTAATATTAATTCAATAACAACAACAATCTATTTTTTGGTGCCTGAGTTCTAAGGATTACTTTACATTTTCCAAGTCTTAATATATAAATATATATTTGTAAGCCACTTCCTGTGGGCGCCTGCCTCCAGTAGATGCCTCTCTACACTGCTCCGGGACTCTGTTGTGTGTTTGATGTGTTGGGGGTGTAGAGCTGAGAGACACAAGAACTGGACGCTGGCTTCAGGATTGTGGCTGAGACCTTTATCTGGTTTTTATTGTCTCACAGTGAATGCTGGCTACAGCATCCTTTATGGAGTAGTGCAAAATACACTTTCTTTCTTAGAATTAAATCCACAACACAATCAAAACTTGAAAATAATACATAGTTTATGAATTATTAAATAAAATATTAAGTCAACTTAAATGCTGATGCTTTTACATCAGTAAATAAATTAATCTAATTTTCATTGCTTGTCACCACAAACTGTAGCTTGATGCTTAAATAAACTCAATGTGTGAACAAATTTACTTAACAGGTGGTTTTAAAGTGATATTTTTCAATAATTTAGGCCACCAGCGCTGGTTAAGCTGCTTATGTTTATGGAGTAGTGGAAAATACAGTTTGAAAAATGACCTACAGCCACCAAATTGGAAACCTATGGTGTCCTGTAAAAGGACAAAAAGAGTGAATTGCTGAACTCTCCCTGTAATAGACATAACAACAGTGACGCCTGGTGGTCTACTCATGACCTTACATGTATGCTGATAGTTGGTGGCTGGAATCGTTCCTCCGGTCCATACTGACTGGGAAGTGATCCAGTGATTGACACTAACTTTTCTCCTATGTAATTATTTATACTTTAAAACTGTATATGGTTCAATGTTCATTTATTGTCACTGTTTAACATGCAGCTGTAGTCTCTTTATACTACACAAGAAAAACAATCATAATCAGTAGTGCATTTCTGTATTGTATTTTCTGAAAGTGCATAAGGAGGAATGGCGTAGAAATTTTTGCGTGCATGTGGTGATGCAAAAGTGTGTGAAATTCGATATGTAGTATGCACACCAGGCGGCTAGGTGGTAGTGTGAAGCACTGCCACAAAACACCACCAAGTCCGTGCACCTGCGTAGAACCTTCCTTCTACTTCTCTCCCTAGTAGTGCAAAACCAAAACATGGTGAAGTGAACAACAAAAGCTGACAATTTTGTCTGGACAGACGAGGAGGTGGAGTTATTGCTCCAAGCAACGTCAGATTACAAAGGCACAACAGGGCGTGGACTGGGTGTCCTGCCAGTCTAAATATATACACATATGGACCGAATTTGTTCAGGAGTATCCTGTACCTGGAGGGACATTATATCCAGGCGGCCGTCGGGTTGGTGTGTCAGAGCCTTTAATGCGTAAAGTAACTAGTAACTAAAGCTGTCAGATGAATGTAGTGGAGTAAAAAGTACAATATTTCTCTCTGAAATGTAGCGTTGAAGTAGAAAGTGGCATGAAAAGAAAAGACTCAAGTAAAGTACAAGTACCTCAACATTTGGACTCAAGTACAGTACTGGAGTAAATGTACTTAGTTACATTCCCCCTTGTCTCTGACTGTAAACTCAGTGGCCCTCATTTATCAACCTAACGTAGAAACCAGCGCAGATATGAGCGCAGAAATCCTCTTACGACAGGCTTCACGTGTGATTCATGAAACGTTTGTATCACACCAATCAGAGCGTAAGAATGGTCGTACATTGATAAATGCAGCGGCTGGAAACAATCATAATTTAAATATCATGCCCCAATGTATTCTGGGTTTTGAGGCCTCGCCCCTACAATTTACGACATGGTGAGACATAATCCGGCTGAGAAGAGGCACTTTTCAGAGGTGGAGATTGAAACCCTGATATCTCAGGTTCATTATTTGGCAGCCTGAGAACTGGTATTTAAGGCTGTAGAAAGAATGGGGAATGGAAAGAGATCACTGATGGAGTCAACAGTGTTGCCGTGGTAAATCAGACTCCAGCTGAAGTTTATTTAATTTATACATCCTTGACATATGTATGTTATAGTCCCCATAGTAATATACAGGCTTATATTGCAATCTCTTAGGCCTACATGGTTTACGTATATTTAAATAAACACACAGTAGTGGAGTTTATGCAGTGTCTTTTATTTTACTTGTGTTTTTTTCATGAGTCAGAACCAGGCAACAGCTGTGAGGGAGAGCGCGTGTCCTCCGCCCCCCCGTGCAGGACTACCACCCTGACTCTGTCTCCTGACAGCAGAGGGGCTGGAAAACAAGCCGAAATAACTCGGTCAATGGCAGAAATAAATCGTTCATTTGTGGCCATTAACGACATGAAACGAAAACCTGAAGAATAAATAAAAATGTTCATCATCGTCATGTTTCCTGTATTGAGTAGGCTATCATTGCCAAACATAACACTATATCTTTAAAAAGCGAGGAATAATATCCTGTCTCCTTCGTAGAGCAGTGTGCTGGACACTGCTCTCTGGGCATCGGGTCATCTGGCTCCATAACCCCACAGGCTCAAACAATGTTGTAGAATTTTTCTGCCGTGTATAGTAGGGTCCCCCCGTTGATGCAAGACCATGAGCCATCTGCCCTTAATCAATCTGATGGGGCGCTCCACCGTGGCCCATGCGCGTATGTGTGCACTGTTGTACTGCCGAATAGAGGTCTTTTAAAAGAGCCAGATCTGTCATTGCTGATAAGTGATCAACTGATGGCTTCTCCTTCACCTGTTAAACTTTTTATATGCTGCACCGCAAGTCCACACTGACTTGAAAACTTGCGTACACAAGTTCAGACCAGACGTGAGATTTTATCGCAGCCTACGCTCACGTTCAAATTGATAAATCCCTTGCTTTGCATAGGAATCGGCGTACGCCCGTCCTACGCCTGCAGACAGACAGTTTACTGCTCGCTGCTCTGCAGAAGAAGATCCGCCCGCTGCAGCAGCAGAACAGCAGCCATGATCACATGGTCTCTGCTGCTCAGGTCTATCCACACTCTGATTCTTACTGATCGTCCTGTAGAGAACAGGGAACAAATATTAATAACTAGAACTTCCCCTGTTTATTACTGACATTAAGACAACTATTTGTTGTATTACAAGTTTTCTGAAATGTTATGTTTAAATATATAAATTAGGCATTATCTTACATACCTTATAGACCTGTCTGTCTGTCTGTCTATCTTTCTGTCTGTCTGTCTGTCTGTCTGTCTGTCTGTGTACCTATCTGTGTTATTAAAGCATGTTACCTGTCTGTCTCTGGATGCTGCGATCCAGGAAGTGTCTGCAGCCGAAGCCCTCAGAGAACACCTGGGTAACAACACCTGACAATCTGCAGACTGATCTCATGAAGTGGTGTATGTATGACACGCCAGTTCGTATGCCATTATTGGCGTGTTATGAAGACGCATAATCGCGTTTTAGTGTGTTTATCAACGGCGTTTGGCCTCCATTGACTTACATTACCTTGCGATTGCGTGTCAGTTTATGCCGTAGCGAGTAGTATGAAAGGGCGAGAATCCACAGGACTTTCACCCAGAAGAGCGGGGATTGTGTCCCGTGTGTCTAGTTTCCAAAACCCAACCGTCCCGTTCTTCTTTTCCTAAACCCAACCCGTCCACTGTATACGACGCTCAAAATGCATACAGATAACACGCCACTTGGCTTAAGAAAGTGGGCGTGTATGTTTACGCAAAGTCATAATGTCACGTTACAAGCTGACTCCATCACCTAAGTAGGAAAACTAATAAACAGTTCTAACAAAAAAAATATTCCCGATGAGACAAAACTTTAAATAGTCGAGTTTTGAGTCAGTGAATGTGAAGTTGAGGGCTGGAGGTTTAGAGAGGCCGGGCTGGCGAGCTGTAGAACGTTTCAGTGAACGCTGTTGTTATTTCCTTCTTCCAGGAACTTTGGGGGAGACTCTGAAGCATCGCTCGGTCACAACAAGCAGCGCCTGCAGGAGCTCGAGGCCACGTCGTACGACGGCAGACTGATCTGGAAGATCGAGGATTTCGCGAACAGGAGGGAAGCTGAAGTCAAAGGTCAGCCACCGTGCCTGAGCAGCGTGCCCTTCCAAACCGGACGCTACGGCTTCAAAATGGCATCCAAGGTGTATCTGAACGGGGACGGCGAGGGAAGAGGGACTCACCTGTCCCTTTATGTCGTCCTGATGCCGGGAGACTTCGACGCTCTGCTGCCGTGGCCTTTCAGACAGACCGTGTCTCTGTCCGTTCTGGATCAAAGCGGTGCCGCTAACCACCGGAGTCTCAGCTTCAGACCCGACCCGGCGTCCAAAAGCTTCCAGCGACCCGCTGCCGAGTCCGTCAACAACGTCGCCGTTGGGTTTTCATGCTTCATTCCTCTCAACGAGTTCGCTGCGTACGTCAAAGACGACACGCTGTTTGTCAAAGTGAAGGTGGACATGGCAGGTTTAGAGCATCTGTAGGCTTCTGTCCTCTACGTCACTGGTTCTAAAATGGGGGTACGTGGCCCCCTAGGGGTACTCTGGAGGACTGCAGGGGGTATGTGTCGCCCTAGGGGTACTTTGGAGGACTAACGACAAAACCCTCAAAAAAAAGTGACAAACTTCAAAAACAGTGACAAAGACAAAAAGACAGTAGAAGTAACTACAGCCTACAACTGAAAAACATTTTGCAAAAAAACGTACGTACCCCCTGCAGTCCTCCAAAGTACCCCTAAGAGGACACGTACCGGTATTTGAGAAAAACTGCTCGTTATCGTGTGTAGGATTACATTTATAACCCTAGGGGTACTTTGGATTACTGCAGGGGGTACATGTCCCTCTAGGGTTACTTTGGATTACTGCAGGGGGTACATGTCCCTCTAGGGTTACTTTGGAATACTGCAGGGGGTACGTGAGAACATGTGACAACCACTGCTCTATGTTATCGTGTGAAGGATTACATTTATTGTACTTTGGTGCGATCACTTCGTTAGTTCAGGAAGGATTTTCAAAAGATGCCATTAGAATAATTTGAAGGGAGTAAAAAAAATCTACACATAACTCTAAGGGAGTAGTTTGACATTTTGGGAAACATTGTCTTTCTTTCTGAGTTAGATGTTCAGATTGATACCTCTCTTATTTTGCCAACATTTACAAACTGTTCCTATAAGTTTCAGGATCATCTCAGGGACGTTTGATGGAGCTCTGACTCCAACAACTGACACTAGCTGTAATAACTTCAGAAATATTTCATGCCCGTTATCTTGAGATCATGACTTAACCCTCGTGTTGTGTTCCCGTCTGCAACTTTTTGTTTTTTCTGGGTCAAGATTTTAAATGAAAACTTTTTTTTCTTTTATTTCTTTATTCTTATTTGTTGTTTGTGGTTTTTTGTCACTATTTGACGTTTTAGTCAATTTTTTTCAGCAATTTTTTTATGTTTTTGCCGATTTTTGCCAAACGTTCTTTTGTGATTTTTTTCTTTTCTTCAAATGCTATAAAAATCCACCTTAGTTTCTTTGACAATTTTGGTTGAGAAGAAACCCAAATTTCTGATATAGAAATTTTTTAAAAATGGGTCAAATTTGACCCAAGGACAACAGCACGGTTAATTATGTGTGAATAACCGGGGTTGGGAAACTACTTTGAAAGCAGCTTTTGGAAGCTACCAATGACTTCACACTGGAAGAAGTTGAACTACGGTAAAGCTACCATAAGAGGAATCTAGTTTAACTTTCACACCTATAGTTCGGTAGACTTGGTGCAATTCAGGGTCTGTCGTCCTAAAATCTGAGATCAGAAGCTAATGATCAGCTTATCTGCAGATACTAAAGGTGTCTTCATTATAGATTTTTATTTATAGTGTCAAATCCTAACAGGAGTTATCTCAGGACAGTTTACAGATAGAGTAGGTCTAGACCACTCTATCATTTATAGAGACACAACAATTCCACCCCAAAAGTAAGCATTGGGTGCGACAGTGGCGAGGAAAAACGTCCTTTTAACAGGTAGAAACCTCGGACAGACCCTGACTCTTTGGTGGTTCAAACATAGACTAGTTTGACTAGTTCTGAATTCATTAGAACAGGAAATTAAATGTGGAAATCTAGGTTTCTAATTGGCTGTCAGGTCATAAACCAAGATGCCGGGACTGTGCCTATGTTCCCACATTTCTAAGATTTTTTTTCAAAATTAGGCCCTATGTTCCCACATTTCCTTTTTCATAAATTTGTATGACATTTTGTCCCCCTAACCCTAAAAAATGTTGTGGGAGGATAGGGCTTAAATTGAAGGAACACAAGACCTAATTTTGAAAATGTCTTAGAAATGTGGGAACATAGGGCTGTGGGACCATTGGGCTGTGCGACCATAGGGCTGTGGGAACATAGGGCTGTGGGAACATAAGGCAGTGGTAACATAGGGCTGTGGGACCATTGGGCTGTGGGAACATAGGGCTGACCCCAAGACGCCATGCTGCTGCATCTCCACTAGAATTTAAAATAAAGTTGTGTGAGTGGCCGTTTGGACAGACAGCATAAGTGTGTGAAGGTCTGAGCCTCTGTAGGTTCAGGATGTGTTGGAGGCTGAAAATGTTGACTGATTTCAGATTTAGTTCGCTTTCACCGTGTGATTGCTGCTCAGGTTTGAAGCAAAAAGAAACACGAACACATACTTCAGGGAAAGTCCACCATGTGTCATTTTATCGTTGCTACGGAGATGAGGAACGCAGCGGATTGGTCCAGATTTATCCAGAGACAGGAAGTTGGGTTGGTGCGTGTTGGGTACTCGTAGGTGTAGAGATCCAATTATTGGCATATTATCAAAGATGTTTATCAATATTAATAAAGTTATGAATATGGTTATTCATAACTTTATCAAATCAACAATCTGCAGTTTATGTGACTCGCTGTTTGGCCAGCTGTTCACCTTAGCGCATGTGTGTAACTAGCTATGTGTTCATATATGTGTGTGTGAGAGAAAAGTTAGAGAAAGAGATATATTTTTACTTGGATCTTGGTTACCGATAATGACCTACCCTCTCAGTCAACTCATGTCTGGACTAAAGTGGAATTAGACGCAGACTCTGAGAATTTCGTCTGACTGAGAGGACGTTCATTATAACCACTCCGGTGTACAGCACCTAAACTCCGTGGAAGGAGCTAGCAATGTAGCATTTACAGTTACCCTAGCTACATTATATTCAACACAACATATCAACAATGCACCATGATCAGAGTACATTCACAGAATAGATTTGACTCAGCGGTCACAATCATAGATTACTAAATCAAACGTGCAGCAATAGCACTGTATTAATCAGATCACATTAATGGTAACACAAAATAGCAGCAGTAGCAAATTACTCATTAATAAAACACACTATTTATCTCTGCCCAGACGTAAGCCTTCTTACTGTGTGTTCAGTCCGTTTGTTCCTGTCCATGGATTTCCACAGAAAGAACAGAACTGGTCCATGTCTGCTCGTCAGCAGATCACAGAGGAAGCTTTCCTTCCAAAAAGGGCAGAAGGAAGGGAGCTAGAGTCGACTTTGATGAAGGAAAAGCGTTGTTTCCTTCTCCTGCAGATATGAAAACACTGGCGCGTAGTTTCATAGGATCCACGGTGCTTCCAGCACCGAATTTAAATCCACTCTGTTTCAAAAATGGAAGTTTTAGCCGGAGCGCTTGGGCGCTGACCTAGTACAACCTGGGGTTGAGGTGGAAAGCATTTGTTTCTGTGTGTCATGCTGTAGTGACCAAAGTCACAGGGCAAAAGACGAGAAGTGGGGGTTTACGTGAGGTTTTATAGCTCAGGCCACAAGACCTGGCTCCATGCTGGTTTTATGGTACCTCTGAACCAATGGGAGAGTCAAAGAGAAGCTGAAGGTGTCAAACCTTATCTGCAGGCCCCTCCTTGACGCCATTTTACTCTTACTATCTCCTTTTCTTCATTTAGGAGTTTGGAGCAAGGGATGTGGACTCTACCGTAGGCCAAGATCCTTTGTCTAAAAGACCACATGGTCTCTGGGTCTTTTGTCTTTGAGTCACATGTTGGCTGAAAACCCTTTGCTTGAAAAAGATAATGTTTAACCTCCTCGATGGTCCCAACAGTGCGTCTATGACAAAGAGAACTAGGTACTCCATCTTTCTGTGAAAGAGACAGGTTTTGTCAGGCAGCTGAGCAGTAAGAAATGAAGTATTCTTAGATAGCTCAGTTGGTAGAGTGGCCGCCCATATACAAAGGTTTACTCCTCGACATAGCAGACCGCGGGTTCGACTCTGAAAATTAACCCTCATGTTGTCTCCCCCCCCCCCCGACCGTGCACTTGTTGTCCTCTCCAGTCAAAATAGAAAATTCACACTTTTGTGACGCTCTTTTTTCCATTGTGATTTTGACACTTTCTGACGTTATTGTCCGTTTTTTGACACTTTTTTCAATGTTTTTGTGTTTTTGTGGGTTTTTTTTTTTGTTGTTTTTACTGTTGAGGCTTTTGTCCACTACCACCAGTACTGTCTACACGCCACGGACACCAACTTATTACCACTAGTGTTACACTTATTTTTTGGAATTCACGGTCAATAAACCTCGTTGGATTTTTAAATTATACCTAATTTTTGAGTCAAAAAAGCTGAAATGATGAATTATTTTGACTAATATTAGAGGAATGTATGTTGATGGATAATCACAGACTCGTGTATGTCAAACTTGAGTCAGAATATTGTTTAGAAACTAAAAGAAACCCGTATACAGAGGTTTACTCTTCGACGCAGCGGGCCCTTTGCTGCATGTCTTTCCCCCTCTCTCCCCTTTCATGTCTTCAGCTGTCCTGTCAAAAATAAAGGTTGAAAATGCCCAAAAAATAAGAAATTAAGTATTCTTCTAATAATGAACATGTAATGAAGGTGGTTTCTTCCATCTTCCAATTTTTTTTTAAATTGGTCCAGTATTGACCAAGACTGCTGCTTCAATGTAACCACTTGAGGTATTTGCAAACCGTGAGTCAGCGTCCACTAAAAGTTGTTTTTGCTGCTGACAGACTCAGATTATTATTCTAAGTGTCTGACAACATTATGGAAAAGATCCTTTGAGTTGAGTAGGACCCCGAGTTAATATCGGTAATGCACAGTTTATCGTTAGTGTTAGGAAGCTATGACGGCATTACTGACGCCCACTGTTTCATAGGGGTGGGAAAAATAACCAATTCTTAGATGCATTGCGATTCTCCTATTTTTTAAATGTGCTGATTTTTATTGAAAAGTTACTGTCTCCAGACAAGTAAAAATCAGAAAATAGAGTGACTGAAAGAGGATAGGATAATGGACAACAACTTAGAGTTTAGGCAAGAGTGCAGAAAATTAACACACAAAAATGGCCAAAAGGAAAAAATAATTTAATTTTGTATATTTACACATGATCTAATAAGACATACATAAAATAATTAGGCAATGCACATATAGGCTGTTCATCTACTTTAACACATTACATCTGACCACCTCATGTTTCATGTTCTAAGAAGCCAATGATCCACCTTTAAACATGACTGGGCCTCTGACGTTGAAGATTACTGGGACAGAAGGTGACTTTCACAAGCATGTTGAAGGCTTAAGCACGTTATGACTACAAAATAAAAACCTCAGTAGACAAAACATTTCATTAAAACTTGTGTGACAAATATGTCAAAATATGAGCTTTTTCTAGGAAGTAATTAGCAAACTCTGAGTAGAAAACTCAGATTAATATATATATATATATATATATATATATATATATTTATATATCTTTTTTTTTTAAGCACACAAGAAAAAAAAAAGTGTTGCATCGAGATGCTTTGATAATCAGTTTAAAATCGAATCGTTGGCCTCTGAATCGGAATCGAATTGAATCGTGAGGTGCCAAGAGATTCCCACCCCTGTTTCAGGGTTTCAAGGTTTTTATTTGTCACTCAACATTATGCAGTGAAATGCTTTGTTTGCTCCTCAAGTACTGCTGCTTGTATATACATACATAAAAGTATATACAACAAAGATAATATGGGGAGAAGAGATTAGATATTCATGCTGAATCGTAATGATTACCTCCAAAATCAGCCGATACCTCGACTCCTTAGAAAAGGCAACCGGAGCTGCAACAAAAACAAAATGTTTAGGGGGAAAATTTTCCCAGGCATTGACGTCCAAACTGACGTGAACAAACATCTTTGAAACTGGTCCAGTATTGAGCGATGAACACTGTAACCGGCAGCCGTGAACCAAGCTCTAATGTAACCCTACAGGACTAATGTTCAGCATCAGTCAGCGTCCACTAAAAGTTCTGTTGTTGCAGCTGACAGGCTCAGGTTATTATTCTAAGTGTCTGACAACATTATGGAAAGGATCCCTACAGAGATAGACCTTTTAGTTAAAGAGTAAGATCCTTTTAGTTTAACATGAAACAGCCCCGAAATCACCATCACCAAACTCCACCAGACTCCATGTAAATAATCACTACTTTTAGCATGTATAGAGCCAGCATATTTCCACCAGACTCCATGTAAATAATCACTACTTTTAGCGTGTATAGAGCCAGCATATTTCGACATGTAAATGGGTGAATTAAGGGTTTATTTCAACCAAACCAGAGTGGTGATTGTTGGAACAGTGGAAAATGTAGTAATAAGATTACTAAAGAAAGATACTTTTACTCTAGGTATATATGATGGTATGTTGGCACAGTTCAGGCCATCACAGTAATTAAAAACATTTGCACAAAAACAACAAAGGTGTAAAAGTGTAAAGTGAGGAGTAAAATGATGATTTATGTTAACATGTATGCAAAATAAAAACTCTATGGAGCTCAGCATTTCAAAATCTAAATCTGCTCTTACAATGTTTAACCTAAACACTCCAAGCTACGAGATACTGTTAAAGCTTTTAAAGATTTTATATAGTTCAGTTTTTATGTTATTCTTATTTCCGTACTCTCCATTCATTCTGAAGAACACAGCAGTTCAACAATATATTTTTTTATATTTACAGATAACCTTCTTTAAGATTTCTTTATCTTTTCTGTAGTTTGGGGGTTAGGCCATCGTTTTGCTTTTCCTACTACTACTGCTACTGTTTCAGCGTGTTCCTAGCGCAGTTTCCTTGTGTCTTTTTAATATAACGTTAGTTTTTCAAACTGTAAAATCTGGGGGTCCAACACTGCCTGCAGGGGGACATGTTCCTTTGTGTGTCCCCCCCACCCCAGTATATTATGCTCCTACATTACACAGAGAGGTTTTGAGCATCGAGTCCTTAAAGGGAGAAGAGTCGCAATGAATTTAAGGTCACTTTCACACCTGTAGTTCAGATCATTTGGACCGGACAGAAGGAGGAAAATGATCCATTGTTGTCTTTTAGTTCTAATCTGGTTAAATAAATTACTTAGACACCATCAGTGTCTGCAGTTTGTATCTTTTGTCCTCCTGTATATCAGACAGCAGCTTCAGACCTGATTCTCCTGGATCACTGAAGTCCAGCATCAGTTCTCTGAGGTATAAAGGGTTCGACTTCAGAGCCGAGGCCAGAGACTCACAGCAGCTCTCTGTGCAGTATGACAACCTGAGAGAGAAACACATTGGTTTAATACCACAGTAATACAAACACTGTCAGGTGTTAAAATCAATACCTAGTCTTTATTATCTCTCCTCTGGTGGTTTCATTTTATTGGATCTTCAAATGTCAAAACATAAGCCAGAAATCTGGGTGTAACAGACAAATTAATTTTGTCATCAACAGCAGCTTTTTCCTCATCAGGTTGAAGGCTAAAATAAAACCTTTTTCTCTCTTTTGGAGATCTGGAGACCGTGGAGATGATTTATTACATGAGGTCTTGACTGCTGTAACCATCTCTCCTGCAGCTGGTTTAACATGTAACAGTGAGACTCCTTACTGGTACCAAGAACAGCCAACGACGGACCATTAACCCTGTCGACTATAAATACAGCTTTAGTGGGATCGTCTGGCACGTAACCGCCTATAAAACGGTGAATTGTAGATTTTAAACTTCTGTTTGAGTACAGATTAAACAAACCAGTTGATAGTGGATTTTGTTCCCTTTGGACAGAGCCAGCTAGCAGTTTCCAGCCTTTATGCTAAGTGCCTGTAGCTTTATATTTAGCGTACAGACATGAGAGTGGTATCAGTCTGAACATCTGACTCTGAGAGAGAAAAAAAGCATATTCCACAAAATGTCAAACTGTTCCTTTAAACAACCATATTACTCTGACTTATTGGCTGCTACTTGAGTTGTATCAAACAGTAAATGTTTTACTGAACTGTACTGTGCTAGGATGAAGCGCCAGATTGAAACATGTTTGCAGTCTGAGTCTGACTAACACTAAAATGATCTGAAATTAAAAGCTAGATAAATGATATTATTAACAGAACAGGTGTCCAGGGAAGAAAGAATTACAGAAAACTGTCTGAGAAGTCTCACCTCAGTATCTCCAGTCTACACTGGGGTTTCCTCAGCCAATCAGAGAGCAGCTTCACCCCCTGGTCCTCCAGGTTGTTTTCACTCAGGTCGAGTTCTCTGAGATCAGAGGAGTCTCTGAGGGCAGAGCTCAAAGACCGGCAGCTGGCTGCTGTTAACCTGCAGGATCTCAGGCTGGAAGGAGACATTTAAACACAGTTTTCAGATCAGTTTGTTTTGTGTTCTAACTTTTTGTGGAAGAGACTAAATATAAAATATAATAATATAATAAATGTTGCATAACTATAATGTAGCTGTGAGAAGATGAAATGTTTATTAATGAGTTAACATCTATAACTCCTCTTGTGGAGAAGGAGAGGCTGCTGTATGAAGAGATCATTAATAACAACACAGTAAAACTGCTGTAATCGAATAAAACATGTTTCATAGAAGTTATAATAACAACAAAAACCTTGAAACACCAAGACATTACTAAGCATTTTTCACTCTATCTGCAAATCGTGCATCTCAAATTAACAAGTGCAACCATGGCCAGAAGCAGGAATATCTCCTAACCCTATGAGTGACCGAGGAAGAGATGGAGTGACCCTGCCCTGAGGAAGCCCGGGGCCCCTGTCTGGAGCCAGGCCCAGATGGAGGGCTCGTCAGCGAGCGTCTGGTGGCCGGGTTTGCCACGGAGCCCGGCCGGGCACAGCCCGAAAAAGCTACGTGGCATCCATCTCTCCATCCCATGGGCCCACCACCTGTGGGAGGAACCGCTGGGGTCGGGTGCGCTGCCACATGGGTGGCAGTGAATGTCAGGGGCCTCGACGGACCAGACCCGGGCAGCAGACACTGGCTCTGGGGACATGGAACATCACCTCTCTGTGGGGGAAGGAGCCGGAACTGGTGCGGGAGGTGGAGCGCTACCGGTTAGATCTGGTGGGGCTTACCTCTACGCACAGTCTCGGTTCTGGAACCATACTCCTGGATAGGGGTTGGACTCTTTTCTTCTCCGGAGTTGCCCAGGGTGTGAGGCGCCGGGCGGATGTGGGGATATTCACAAGCCCCCGGCTGAGCGCCGCTACGTTGGAGTTTACCCCGGTGGACGAGAGGGTCGCCTCCCTACCCCTGCGGGTTGTGGGGGGGAAAACTCTGACTGTTGTTTGTGCATATGCACCAAACAAGAGTTCAGAGTATTCGGCCTTCTTGGAGACCTTGAGTGGAGTCCTGTATGGGGCTCCAGTGGGGGACTCCATAGTTCTGCTGGGGGACTTCAACGTGCACGTGGGCAATGATGGAGACACATGGAGAGGCATGTTTGGGAGGAATGGCCTCCCTGATCTAAACCAGAGTGGTTGTTTGTTGTTGGACTTCTGTGCTAGTCATGGATTGTCTATACCGAACACCATGTTCGAACATAGGGATAAGTGTACTTGGTACCAGAGCACCCTAGGCCAAAGGTCAATGATCGATTTTATGATCGTTTCATCTGATCTGAGGCCGTATGTTTTGGACACTCGGGTGAAGAGAGGGGCAGAGCTGTCAACCGATCACCATCTGGTGGTGAGTTGGATCAGGGGGTGGGGAAAGACTCTGGACAGACCTGGTAAGCCCAAGCGGGTAGTGCAGGTAAATTGGGAACGTCTGGAGGAGGCCCCTGTCCGACAGACTTTCAACTCACACCTCCGGCGGAGCTTTTCGTGCATCCCTGTGGAGGCTGGGGGCATTGAACCCGAGTGGACAATGTTCAAAGTTTCCATTGCTGAAGCTGCGGCGAGGAGCTGTGGTCTTAGGTGCCTCAAGGGGCGGTAACCCACGAACACCGTGGTGGACACCGGTGGTCAGGGAAGCCGTCCGACAGAAGAAGGAGTCTTTCCAGGATATGTTATCCCAGAGGACTCCGGAGGCAGTTGCAAGGTACCGAAGGGCCCGAAGGGCTGCAGCCTCTGCCGTGAAAGAGGCAAAGCAGCGGGTGTGGGAGAAGTTCGGAGAAGACATGGAGAAGGACTTTCGGTCGGCACCAAGGTGCTTCTGGAAAACCGTTTGTTGTTGAGGTAGTTAAACAACTCCACAGTGGCAAAGCCCCAGGGATTGATGAGATCCATCCAGAAATGCTTAAAGCTCTGGGTGTGGAGGGGTTGTCTTGGTTGACATGCCTCTTCAACATTGCGTGGAAGTCTGGGACGGTGCCTAAGGAGTGGCAGACCGGGGTGGTGGTTCCCCTTTTCAAAAAGGGGGACCAGAGGGTGTGTGCCAATTATAGGGGTATCACACTTCTCAGCCTCCCTGGTAAAGTCTACTCCAAGGTGCTGGAAAGGAGGGTTCGGTCGATAGTCGAACCTCAGGTTGAAGAGGAACAATGCGGATTCCTTCCTGGTCGTGGAACAACGGACCAGATCTTTACTCTCGCAAGGATCCTGGAAGGAGCCTGGGAGTATGCCCAACCGGTCTACATGTGCTTTGTGGATCTGGAGAAGGCGTATGACCGGGTCGCCCGAGAGATACTGTGGGAGGTGCTGCGGGAATATGGGGTGAGGGGGTTCCTTCTCAGGGCCATCCAATCTCTGTACGACCAAAGCGAGCGCTGTGTCCGGGTTCTCGGCAGTAAGTCGGACTCGTTTCAGGTGAGAGTTGGCCTCCGCCAGGGCTGCGCTTTGTCACTAATCCTGTTTGTAGTATTTATGGACAGGATATCGAGGCGTAGTCGGGGTGGAGAGGGGTTGCAGTTCGGTGGGCTGGGGATCTCATCGCTGCTTTTTGCAGATGATGTGGTCCTGATGGCATCATCGGCCTGTGACCTTCAGCACTCACTGGATCGGTTCGCAGCCGAGTGTGAAGCGGCTGGGATGAGGATTAGCACCTCTAAATCGGAGGCCATGGTTCTCAGCAGGAAACCGATGGAGTGCCTTCTCCAAGTAGGGAATGAGTCCTTACCCCAAGTGAAGGAGTTCAAGTTTTCGTTCCTACCCTCACCTATGGTCAAGAAGGCTGGGTCATGACCGAAAGAACGAGATCCAGGGTACAAGTGGCCGAAATGGGTTTCCTCAGGAGGGTGGCTGGTGTCTCCCTTAGAGATAGGGTGAGAAGCTCAGTCATCCGTGAGGAGCTCGGAGTAGAGCCGCTGCTCCTTCGCGTCGAAAGGAGCCAGTTGAGGTGGTTCGGGCATCTGATAAGGATGCCCCCTGGGCGCCTCCCTAGGGAGGTGTTCCAGGCACGTCCAGCTGGGAGGAGGCCTCGGGGAAGACCCAGGACTAGGTGGAGGGATTATATCTCCAACCGGAGCTGGTTAATGTGGCTCGGGAAAGGGAAGTTTGGGGTCCCCTGCTGGAGCTGCTACCCCTGCGACCCGAGACCGGATAAGCGGACGAAGATGGATGGATGGATGTCTTTGAGCAGTATATCACATGGCATAAAAACATTTAAGAAAAGGAAAAATAAAATAAGTATTCTAACTTGACTCTTCTTCATCAAAAAGATGATGCAGATGAAAATATTGCAACACTATGCTGCATCTGACACAATTTCAGGGTAGTTATTAGGGCTGCACAATATGAGGAAAATATGCAATATGCCCCAATGTTTTATAAATAAACATATTAAAATGTACTCAGGTCTGCCTTTCTACTGCTTTCAGTATTCTGCTAAAATACAACAAATTACTTGTTGAAGTTAAAACAAATGACAGGAAAGTGAAGCCATGATGTGCTTTGTCAATTAAATCCGTTTTTTTTTGCCAGATGTTAACGGTTCAGCAGATAAAATAACCCTAATAGACTATAGGCCTACTATGATCCATAGTTACATTATTGTAAATCTCAACACTGTTCCCTCCTAATTCCTTTCAAATCATATAAGACTAGGGCTATCTAAAGTTAATCACTGTTCATGTTGTTGCTTAGATCATTGTTCATTTCTTGAAGTGTATTAATCTGTGATTTGGGGATCCTAAAAACGCTGTTCTGTACTATACATGTCCTGTTGCACTCATTTAGATCTCATCTGAGAAGATTTCTGTCATTCAAACAACTCTGAGTTGTAGTTTAAACTTGTACAGCCAACTTAATAAAATCTCGGTTTTTATTTGGACTTGAGTCCATAAATACAGTTAATGGATACAGGCATGTTAGCTACGATTAGCTCCAGTCAGCTCCGGTTAGCTCCGTTATAAAGATATGGAGCGGAGGAGACATGGAGAGGAGTAACAACCAGACTCTGATGAATGACGTTCAGGGAGCTTTCACAGTGGTGTCTACGTTTCTTTTTGTAGCCTACAGTTAACCAAAGGCAAGACCACCAGCAGCATGCTACTAGTAACGTAACAATAGCTTCTGAGCCTGAAGTGTAATGTTCACGTTGACAACGTCATGACTCTTGCACACGGCGCGAGACTTCACGAGGTAGAGGGGCTGGAGGCAGCTGGTCTGGGTATGCCGTTGTTGGGAAAAACAATTTAATTCAGATTTTATCTACCTGGGCGGTGCGCCAAAGTAGAACCTATGTAGGCGAAATACTGCAGTGATTACCGTTGTCTCCTGTTGAGTAACGAGACAATAATGTTAGAAGTTACTGGCTGTAACTCTAGTTCTATGAATCTGTGTGTGTAGCTCACTGTCGCTCTGTATCACATAGTGAATGAAGGAATGTAAACACAGTCACAGTGGGAATATAAAGCATCACGCGGCCTGATCAGGAACAACAGATACTCCAAATAGAAATAAATAGGTGATCAACGGGGGAAATTCTGACTAAGACTGAAATTATCTGAAATTAAAAGCTAGGTAAATTATATTATTGACACAACAGGTGTCCAGGTAAGAAAGAATTACAGAAAACTCTGAGAAGTCTCACCACAGTGTCTCCAGTCTACACTGGGGTTTCCTCAGCCAATCAGAGAGCAGCTCCACCCCCTGGTCCTCCAGGTAGATGTTGTAGCTCAGGTTGAGTTCTCTGAGATCAGAGGAGTCGCTGAGGGCAAAGGTCAAAGACCGGCAGCTGGCTGCTGTTAACCCGCATTGTCTCATGCTGGAAGGAGACATTTACAGTTACAACTTGCTTTAAATCTGCCTTCAATACTCACTTCCCAGGGTACGAAGATTGAATGTGTTTCTAAGTACAGATATCTTGGTATTTTAATCAATGAATCTCTTTCTTTTACCCTTCATATTCAGCAGCTAGCAAAAAGATTAAAACTTAAACTAGGGTTTTATTTCAGAATGAAATCCTGCCTCTCGTTTGAATCTAGAAAGAGGCTGGTCCCTGCCACTTTTATGTCTGTACTTGACTATGGTGATGTTTTATACATGACTGCTTCGTCTCAAAGTTTACATGCACTGGACACTGTATACCATGGATCTCTGAGGTTCATCACTGGTATGAAAGCCCTCACTCACCATTGTGAACTGTATGAACATGTTGGATGGCCTTCTCTATCAACATGGAGACTTCAACACTGGCATATCTTCATATACAAGGTTATTTTATGTCTACTTCCATCCTACCTTCTGACCTATATCAGTGTAAATACACTCACTGAATGTTAGAATGGGAAAGAAAGGTGATCTAAGCAACTTTGAGCGTGACATGGTTGTTGGTGCCAGACGGGCTGGTCTGAGTATTTCACAATCTGCTCAGTTACTGGGATTTTCACGCAAAACCATTTCTAGGGTTGACAAAGAAAGGAAAAACATCCAGTATGCTGCAGTCCTGGGGGGCGAAAATGCCTTGTTGATGTTAGAGGTCAGAGGAGAATGGGCCGACTGATTCCAGCTGATAGAAGATCAACTTTGACTCAAATAACCACTCGTTACAACCGAGGTATGCAGCAAAGCATTTATGAAGCCACAACACGCACAACCTTAAGGCGGATGGGCTACACCAGCAGAAGACCCCACTGGGTACCACTCATCTCCCCTAAATATAGGAAAATGAGGCTACAATTTGCACGAGCTCACCAAAATTGGACAGTTGAAGACTGGAAAAATGTTGCCTGGTCTGATGAGTCTCGATTTCTGTTGAGACATTCAGATGGTAGAGTCAGAATTTGGCGTAAACAGAATGAGAACATGGATCGTCATGCCTTGTTACCACTGGGCAGGATGGTGGTGGAGTAATGGTGTGGGGGATCCCTTTCGCCTTCAGAACTGCCTTAATTCTTTGTGTCATTGATTCAAAAAGTTGCTGGAAGCATTCTTTAGAAATGTTGGCCCATATTAATAGGATAGGGTCAAACACGGTATAAGTATGGTGTTCCTAATAATCCTTTAGGTGAGTGTACTACCGGGACTTACAATCTTCGTTCCCAGGATCTTTTCCTTCTGTCTGTTCCAAAGGTTAGAACTGAGCTGGGGAAAAAGGCGTTTAAATTTGCTGTTCCCTCTAACTGGAACAAGTTACAGAAATCCATGAAACTTAATGAGCTAGTCTCATTGGTCGCTTTTACGAGGATGTTGATTGACTTGGAGGCATCCACATCTGGCTGCAGATGTTTGGCCTGATGTGTTTAGGATTCTGGTTAACTTTGAGGGATTTGCTGTTTCAGTTGTTTAATTTTTTTTTGTGTTTTTGTGTATTTTGTGTTTGTATCTATGTGTGGTTGTACTGCTCCCTGTCTTGGCTAGGACAGTCTTGATAAAGAGATTTTTAATCTCAACGAGTCTCATCCTGGTTAAATAAAGGTGAAATAAAAAAAAAAAAAAAAAAATGTAAACAGTTTTCAGATCAGAGTTTGTTTTGTGTTCTAACTTTTTGTGGAAGAGAATAAATATATAATAAATGTTTTATAACTATAATGTATCTGTGAGCAGATTTAGTGTTTCTTAATGTATTTTTTAACATATATAACTCCTCCTGTGGAGACCAAGGGGAGGCTGCTGTATGAACAGATCATTAATAACAACACAGTAAAACAGCTGTAATCATATAATACATGTTTCATAGAAGTTATAATATCAATAAACACGCTACATTAATAAACACTTAAAATGTTCTTGTTCTCACAACTACACTATTTAATAATGTAAATAGACTTTTAGTGTGAAAATGGACCTTAAATACCTGAAAACTGTCTGAACACCTGAATGTGTGACATCATTTTATCACTTTTATTCAAAGTGTGATAACGACCACAATACTCACTCCAGTGTCTCCAGTGGACAAAGTGTCTCTGCCAAGAACTCAGAAAGGTTTTTGACATATTATTATGATTTTGACTCATCATGAATCTTTGGTCTGAACTGGTCTTTAGTCTATGATGTTGCATGTAGGTGACATTTTCATTTAGCTGTGCTAACAGTTTCCCCCTGCTTCTAGTCTTTGTGCTAAGCTAGGAGCTATATCTGGACAAAGTTAAAACTGATATCCACCTGAAACATCTGACTCTATTAAGTTCACTGTAATATGAAAGAAAAGTAAACTACTCCCAGTTTAAGTGTCACAAAGTCCACATTACTTGTATTATGAATCACCACAAACATACTGTGCATCTGGATGCTCTTACCGGAGTCTCTGAAGTTTGCAGTTGGGACTTTTTAGACCATCAGAGAGCCGCTCCACTCCAGAGTCAGTTAGCAGAGAGTTTCCACTCAGGTCTAACTCCTCCAGACCAGAAGACTTTGAGCTGAGAACTGATGAAATGTTCTCACAACATCTGTCGGTGAAGTCACTGTCACTTAACCTGAAGTTAAAAACAAAATGAGTGTTAACATTTAACAAACACTTCCCTCTGTTCTCTACACTTAAACACAACCAGAGAGCTGCAGAGTTGTTGGGTTTCTCAAAGTTGAATACTTATGAAGCTCTCTTTGATGCTTTGAGCACTGGCAGCAGCCTCTCCAGAACTTTATCTGAACCTTCGTGCAGGCAAGTGGGGTTAAGACCGTAAACAAAGAGAGGAGGGCTAATGTTAGGCTAAGGCTAACTCCTTATCGGCTGGCACTTTGCATAATTTTCCTCGCCAACGTACGGTCTTTAGCAAACAAAATGGATGATCTTCGGCTGCAGATCCAACCCGTTCTCATTCCGAACTCGTAAAATAAGGACGTTTGGACAGTGGCTGTCAGCGTCTGATGTGACGAAAAAGGCGTCTTTCAGTGTGTTTGTGTAACGCACTGGGGAGAGCAGCAGTTAGATAGGATTTAGCGAGTAGTATGTAAGGGCGAATTTCCGCGTATGGAGGTTGGTTGGGGTGGTGGATGGGTCAAACAAACACAGGACTTTTACCCAGGAGAGCGGGGTTCGCATCCTGCTTGTCACGCTTGCTATATTCGCTTTTTATTTTCCTCTCGCGTGTCACAGAACCGTACGCCCACCCACGACCCTTTCCTAAACCCACCTGTCCTGAGTTGATAGATCGCCTACTTTATGGCTTTATTATTGAGTTAATAGGCTTGTGTGTTCGTGTCGGCCGCTGTCCCATTTCCTAAGGTTGCTGCTATCCCTTCTATGTCTGCTCCGTGGCTGGTGTGTGTGACAGCCGGGTCAGCAAGCTTGTTACATTATGCCCGCAATCTCTTGTGGAGCATTATAACTTCGAAAAACCACAGGTTCCAGTTAATCTTATAATGGATATGTGTGTTGTATTATTTAAACAAACGATCGGGGAAATAAACGCCTCTTGTCCGCGAGTCTCCTGAGAGAGCTCCAGCCAGCTCACAGCCAACAACCCCGGCAGGCACTGACCAGCTGTCATGTCAGACTGTGGAGCTTCTGAAATCCGACACAGTTGGACCAAATTTGCAATTAGCCATATATTTTTGTAAAATGGCCCATATTTGAGCTCTACATAGTTGTTTATCGAAAAAAAAAGTCTCAGAAGTGAATTTAGTGATGAAATAGCAGACAAACAATGTATAAAGTTTCCAGCTCCAGCTCCGCAAAGACAGGGTGGGGAGCGTGGTATCACGATGGTGGCTCTCCATCATGATGCCATCATGATAGACAATGACATCGTCCATCGACACAATCCTAGTGTGACGCTACGAAAGCGAGACACACAAGTGTAGATGACGTTACCTATCCACACAGTAACTAATCACATTCCCTTTCACACACATTGGCCAACTCTGGCAGACTCGCTCTCTCCTCCTTTTCAACATAAAATTTTAAATTAAAAAGTCATTAAATTTGCAGGTTGCACAAGTGCGAGTAGTTTTAAAAATGACTCGCCCGTCTCAAAAAAATGGTCGGTCGCAGTCTGGAGCCCTGCCCCTTAAGCCTCTGACACACCAACCAGACGGCTGACCATTGGCAGAAAAGGCAGTCGGACTGATCAGTTGGCTCCCCGAGGTCCAAAAAGTGCCTGGGAACACACCGAAGCAACAGTGACTTAAGTGTATGTTCTGTGCATGCGCAAGACATAATATGTCTTCATAACAGCAGACGGCGCTAAAATGAGAACCGGAAATGACAAACGCGTCACGTGGATCTTGCTTCTCCAATCGAGAATAATGGCGGCTTGTTCAGAATACGATCTCATATTTTACGAAAACAATTCACTGAAACATGTTTCTGAAAACATTTTAAGAGAGAAATAGGCCATGCTGTTGCTGAATCTGTCTTCGTTTCAGATCGACAAAGGTCAGTTTAAAAGATTTTCGTCAGATTTTGAGAGGCATTCGTCCCGCTCATCCCGCTTGTCATTTCCAGGTTAGCACTCCACCAATCAGATTGGTCAATGAGTCTGACTGCCCGCCCTCCAACTCAACATGTCAGGTCGGCCAAAATGAAGGCCAACGGCCCCTCCACCGGACGACGGCACAGAACATACCAAACAGACTTGAGTCACTGACCGCGCTAGACTGTCTGACGGCCGATTATCGGTTTGGTGTGTCAGGACCATTAAGAACATATCTGGAAGTTGTCGACAAGTGCTAAGCTAGGAGCTATCTCTGGACAAAGTTAAAACTGATATCCACCTGAAACATCCAACTATGAGAAAAAAGGAGAACAATTAAAGATGGTAAATGTACATTATCACCACATGATATAAGATAGCTGAAGGGAATCTTAAATCTATGTTCACTGTAATATAAAAGAAAAGTAAACTACTCCCAGTTTAAGTGTCACAAAGTCCGTTTTACTTGTATTATGAATCACCACAAACATAAAGTGCATCTGGATGTTCTTACTGGAGTCTCTGGAGTTTGCAGTTAGGACTTTTTAGACCGTCAGAGAGCAGCTCCACTCCAGAGTCAGTCAGCAGTCTATTTCCACTCAAGTCTAACTCCTCCAGACCAGAAGACTTTGAGCTGAGAACTGATGAAATGTTCTCACAACATCTGTCGGTGAGGTTACACTTACTTAACCTGAAGTTAAAAACAAAATTAGTGTTAATATTTTGCAAAAACTTCCCTCTGTTCTCTACACTTAAACACAACCGGAGAGCTGCAGAGCTGTTGGGTTTCTCGAGGTTGAATACTTACAAAGCTTTCTTTGATGCTTTGAGCACTGGCAGCAGCCTCTCCAGAACTTCATCTGAACCGTCGTATTTCTTTAGGTCAAAGACATCCAGGTCTTCATTTGAAATGAGCAGCTGAAAGGCCAGAGCTGACCAATGTTCAGGTAAGAGTTTACCAAAATCTCCTGAGCTCTGGTACTTTCGGACTTGCTCTACTAGAGACTGGTCACCCAACTCATTTAAACAGTGGAACAGGTTGATGCTCTTCTCACTGTTGGACAGTTTCTTGATCTTCTTGTGAATGAACTTGATTGTCTCCTGGTTGCTCTCTGGACGTCTTCCTTTGAATCCAACTTGTTTCTGAAGAAGCTCCTGATTTTTATCCTGTGACAGACCGAGCAGGAAGCGCAGGAACAAGTCCCATTGTCCATTATCGCTGACCAAAGCCATATCTACTGCATTTTGGTGGAGGAGGAAGATGGGACGTTCTCCTTTCTCTGATGGCACTTTCACACTTGTCTGGCTGGAAAGCAGATTTTCTCCGCTATCTAAGAAAGTCTCTAACACATACAGAGCTGCCAGAAACTCCTGAACACTTAAATGAATGAAGGAGTAAATCTCTTGTTTGTGAAGACCAGATTCTTTTCTTATGATCTGTGTACAAACTCCTGAATTAACTGCAGCTTCTTTCAGATCAATTCCACAACCTTTAAACTCGTTTTCATAGAAAAGTATGTTGCCCTTCTGAAGCTGTTCAAATGCCAGCTTTCCCAATTTCATGATCACACCTTTGTCTGTTTCACCTTCCTGATATTTCTTCAGCTTTGTCTGGATGATCAGGAAGTGTGTGTACATTTCAGTCACAGTCTTGGGCAACTCAGCTTCTTCTGCTTCTGTAAGGAGACTCTGGAGAGCTGTGGCTGAAATCCAACAGAAGACTGGGATGTGGCACATGATGTACAGACTTCTTTGCGTCTTTGACTGAAGATGATTGCAGATCTTCTGGCCCATTTCCTTGTCACTAACTTTCTTCTGAAAGTACTCCTCCTTCTGCTCATCATTAAAGCCTCGTACCTCGGTCACCCTGTGGAAGAACTTGGGAGGAATCTTAGTGGCTGCAGCTGGTCTACTTGTGATCCAGACTGAGGCTTTGTGCAGCAGTTGCCCTGAGATTAAGTTGGTCAGCAGGACGTCTAATGTTGTGGTCTTTGTAATATCGCGGCACATCTCATTGTTGTTGAAGTCCAGAGGTAATTGGCTTTCATCCAGGCCGTCAAAGATGAACAAAACACTTGATTCACTGTAGTCTGACTTTTCCAAATCCTTCACTTCTTCAAAATAGTGACATATTAATGTCACAAGACTCCAATCCTTATCTTTTATCAAGTTTAAGTCTCTGAATGTGAATGGAAATATGAAATCAGTAGTTTGGTTTGCTTCTCCTGTTGCCCAGTCGTGAGTGAACTTCTGCACAGCGACAGATTTTCCAATGCCAGCGATTCCCTTCGTCAGAACTCTCTGAGGAGGGTTTTCTTCGTTTGATAAAGGTTGAAGAATGTCATTGACCTGGATTTTCTCCTCCTCACTCGAACTCCTTTTGCATTCCAAGTTAACCACCTCATGTTCATTATTAACCTCCCCACTGCCTCCTCGTCTGATGTAAAGCTCCGTATAGATCTTGTCTAAAGGAGTCGATGATCCATCTTCCTTTATTCCTTGTGACAGATCCTTTGTTGTATTTTCAAGGAAAGATTTTAAGTTATCTCGACACTTTTGAGTGTTTGCTGAAAGATGAATGAAATCATAGTTACATTATTTTCACGTACTCTTCCACATTAGCAAATACAGCATGTATGTGCAAGTGTGCCTTGGTATTTTCATATCCATGTCCAGATCTACTGGGATGGATATCTGGTCCATATAAGTGCAAGTAACCCTAAATAACTGTCATTCATTTTAGATCATTACACCAACAAGATGCTCAGATGCTGGAAGGCTAACAAGATTTATATTAGCAAACAAAACATGTGCAGTATAAGATGGACAGACAACAGAGAAGAAAAACATTTCAGCTTCAACAATGTAATCTCCACAAAACCTTATAATAATGCAGTCTACTTATGTTTTAATTGCAGCAGTAAGTGAAGTGTTCTATTTCATTTCTACTGACCACCAGAGGCGGTGCTTTCAGCACCTGGATATCCATCGCACGCATGTGCAGGTCGAGTGTTTGTATCAACAAAGTCACCTGTGACCTGGGTGACGTATGCCCTGTGCTCCGGCACAAAAGGCAGGCCCACCCAGGAAGTGACCTCTTGCATCTTCTCACGTTGGTAAGCAGGTTTTCGAGTTTCAAACAGTGGAGTCTTGTTTCCCAAACAGGTTGGAGCTGTGAATTTACGGCCTCCAAAAGACTGCAACTAGCCGTAAGACCGTTTTTTTTAGAAAGAGTTAACGTTGTGTTACGGCCACGCCGCTTGGCCGACTTATAGTCAGCTGTGTCGGTGTTCACGCCATTCCTGAGAAGGGCGAAGATACGGGGAAACTTTCTTTTCTTGTAACGGAATGCAGTAGTGGTCTCGCTTTGAATGCATTCATTCAAATTCTCCCGGTCAGTCATCGGAGGTTTTTTTTTTTTTTTTTTGTTGTTGGGTACGCGCTCATAAGTTAATGACGCGTGAGTATCATTTACTAGTTATTGTTATTATTATGAGTTGTTAACACTGTTGGGCTGCTGGCCATTTAGGCTCAGCTGTTGTTTATTTGTTAAGATGCTATAGCGTGAGATAAGGTTGCCGTTGGCGGTGCATGCTCATAGTGTAGCCACCCCGTAATTGAGTTGATAAAGAAGCGGCCCTTTTGCCGCTGCTCTGGTTTAATGGGTCTTCCTTTGGTTGACAATCGTGGTGCGTGTGCTCGCTCGGACACCTCATGATCGCTCCGCCTATCGCGTTACACGGCAAAAGGAGATATTCAGTCTTGAAATTCATTGCTGCACTGGAGTGTGTTTGCTCCAGACGGCGCTACGTTATATAGTAGCATTAAGTTATTTTCGCCTTAAGATAGAAGGGATTGTCTACATCATATTGTAGCGTCACTGTCAACAATAACAGCACCTGGGACAGTGTGACATGCTTAACCACGGTGCAGGCTGCCTGCTTGCAGCATGAGTGAAGGCGCAGCAAGACAGTCAGTGACAATGTTTATGACCTGTGTTGACTGCCGGGCCCCTCTTGAGCCAGATGATGGCCACGACAGATGTCCTTCATGCCTTGGCATTGACCACCTAAGGCAGGGGCTAACAGAGCTGGCGTGCATGAATTGCGCTTGCCTAAGCCTGGCGGTGCTGTCAGCCAGACTGGCTCAGCTAGGGAGGACCACTGGGGCTCAGCGGCCTCCGCCACACAGGGACAGTCCTCCACCCCCAAGTCCTCACAAGCGTAGAGGGACGGAGAAATGTGAAAATCCTAGTACAGGCAAACGTAAAAGGGTTGCCCTGTCATAAAAGGTGGACAGTTTGACGTCTGAATTTGCACAGATTAAGGCTCTCCTTCAGACATTACAGCCTTCAGGTGCAGGGGCAGGTAGTGGTCTCGCTACAGCCCAACGACGGTCACCACCACCTACAATATTATCACCGGCATTCGAAAGCCAGTAGGACGATGTCCTCTCCACTAGGGCTTCGGAGAGCTTAACTCTTGGCCAAGTGGAGTATGTAGAGGAGGTGGGTGATGATGGGGCAGGCCAGGACTTCAGCTGCTCTCGTCCTGGCTCTCAGGAAACAGGCAGTGAAAGGGGAGGCTCAGAGAGCAGCTAGACATTGGTCAGGCCTATTTTGAAGGTGGCACTGCGTCTTGGGTTAGATAAGGCACCGGTCTTAGTACCTCCTCAGAGTGCATTTTTTAATACGCCTCCTCAGTCAACGGCTCTCTGTGTCCCACCATCAGCTCCATTCATTGAGGAGCTTCAAAGGTGCTGGACGTCTCTCTCACCTTCCGAGTGACTAAAGGGCATTGGCGAACATGGAGGATGTGTCCAGCTACGGACTAGGCAATATGCCTAATGTAGAGCCGGCTGTTGCGGCCCTTGTGCTGGCACCTGACGAAGCACGCAGGCCCGACGCTCGCTGTCCCCAGCCTCAGTGCCGCTTGACTGATGATTCTATTGTCAGGAGCTATGACACAGCGGCACGTATGGGACATATTGGAAATTCTATGTCCCACCTCATCCTAGCCCTGTCCCAGTCACTACTGGACTCAGATGCAGACCCGTCTATTCAGAGGTTAAGCGATGCCTCCCTGCAGGCATTTGCCTACATGAGCAGGGAGCTAGGAAGGCTTATGTCCTCACTGACCAGTGTTGGGCAAGTTACTTCCAAAATGTAATACATTATAGATTACTAGTTACTGTCATTTGAGAGTAATTAGTTATATTACAATATTACTGTCTCTGAATTGTAATGCGTTACACTACTTTTGCATTACTTTTGAGTTACTTTCACCAAAATAACAGGGGAAGTTTGATTTGGCAGCTAGCTTGTGAATTTCACCACCGGATCAATAAAGTCTCCTCTTTATCCACTTTAATACATCATAGATTATTCATATTTTGTATAATTAATATAAATATGCAAAGTAACTAAAGCTATACAAAATAGATAAGTAAAACATATAATAGGCAAGTAGGAGAAAATGAAAATACTCAAAAGTATGGCATTGTTGTAAAATGTTTGTTTATAGCACTTCAATAAGAAATTCATGTTGTTTAGGTTAAAACACTCTAAAGGAAATGTTCAATTATAGTGTGATTAAAACTCACTATTAACATTATTTACAGTACTTGATTTACAGCTGATTTGTGAAAAGGTAGCCTACACAACCTTATTTAACAGTAATTTAGTTTTACTGCGAAGCGTCACAGGAAGTGCTTTTATTTTGAAGTAAGCTACACGGAAGTTGTCTGTTGTGTAGCTACTCTTGCTAGCTTACTGAGAAGCAACATATCCGTCAGGCTGAAGTTATTCACTTTCTTGTTTATAAAACTGCAACATATTGAGCAGTAAATGGTCACAGTAAAAGACCAGCGTTTTTGGTCGTCATTCGAAGCGATTCCACTACAGGCATAGTTACTCTCCACGGCTGATAAAATGCAATGATATTTACGTGTAGCAATCCTCAACATTTATTCCCGACATGTTTATATCTGTCAGCCGCTGACGTACCGTCACCTGTTGGGACATACATGCTGTCCGTACTGTCTCTGGTTCTGACCATGGGAACAGAAACAGGACAGCTCACTTCAACGCAGCGTAATAACTCCTGAAAATAATATCCATCTCGCAAATGTATTTGTCTCTGCAGTCATCTCAACCATCGAATACAGCGACAGGAAAATAATACGGCTTTTTTTTTTTCCTGTGAAGAAATGTGTCGCGCTGTTGGTGAATTCTTAAAAAAACCAATGCACCACTAAATGTTGCGTTAAAATGCGTTGTAACTCGCATTACTGAGATTGTAACGAGTATAATATTACCGAAATTTAATTAGTAATGCGTTATATTACTGCGTTACAGAAAAAAAGGAATACATTACTGTAATTGCGTTACTTTTGTAACGCGTTACTCCCAACACTGTCACTGACCCTCGATCAACACCAGAACGGTGGCTTCTATTCCACGTACTTCATCATACCGAAAAAAGATGGGGGCCTCCGCCCCATACTGGACTTGAGGCCTCTCAACGACCATCTCATGGTACTAAGATTTCACATGTTGCGCACTATAGAGGTCTTACAGGGCATTCGACAGAAAGACTGGTTTGCGTATTTTCATGTGCCCATTGCACTTCACCACAGGCAGTTTCTTCGCTTCGCGTTCGAGGGAAGGGCATATCAGTTCCGTGTGCTCCCTTTTGGGATTTCGCTGGCACCTAGGGTTTTCACCAGGTGTGTAGCAGCGGCACTACTAGCTCCACTCCAAGCCCAGGGAATGCATATTTTCCCTTACCTGGACGACTGGCTCATATGCTCCCAGTCAGAGGCGGACGCCCACAGAGATTCTGCATTGCTGATATCCCATATTACCAGGTTAGGGCTGACTGTAAATTACAAAAAGAGTTCCCTGGTCCCCAGTCAGCAGATAGGATTCCTCGGTATCTAGCTGGACTCCCAGGCATTGAGGGCTGTTCCCTCTCAGCGACGGGCCAGCAGTATCTGCCAGGAAGTCAGGCACTTCAGGGGAGGCAGAACTCTGACTCTCAGAACGTTTCAGAGGCTGCTGGGGATTCTCGCAGCAGTCTCCTCTGTGGTCCCACTGGGCCTCCTGTCATTGAGACCCCTCAAAATCTGGGTGAACAGCCTTGGTTTACATCCCACTCACCACAGACACAAGCTGGTCAGGGTAACTCCCAGCTGTCTGAGACATTTACAACCCTGGAGGACGGAAACGGATCTCGTTCAGGGTGTCCCCTTAGGGTCTATACCTTCCCGCAGAGAAGTAGTGACTACAGACGCTTCCCTAGAGGGGTGGGGTGCTGTATGGCAATGTCGGACAGTCAGAGGCCAATGGAATCGTTGGCAGCAGGGGCAGCACATAAATGTGTTGGAGTTACATGCGGTTCTGCTTGCCCTACAGCATTTCCTCCCAGTGCTGGTGAGGCATGTACTTGTCAGGACAGACAATATGTCCGTAGTCTACCACATCAACCACCAGGGGAGCACCAAAGCCATGCAGTCCATGGGATTGATTCGGCAGCTTTTGCATTGGGCTCACCCTCGCCTGCTGAGCCTGAGGGCAATGTACTTAACAGGCACCCAGAACGGGGCTGCAGATCTCCTGTCCCACCAGCGTCCCCAATCCGGGAGAATGGAGACTTCACCCAGAGGTTGTACAAGCCATCTGGCACAGGTACGGCGAGGCGGAAGTGGATCTTTTTGCCTCCCAGGCGATGACACACTGTCCCTTGTGCTTTTCTTTTGGGGAACCAAGTCCCCTAGGCCAGGATGCTCTGGCACATGCATGGCCCATGCAACTGCTGTACGCTTTCCCGCCTCTGCCATTAATATTGCCAACATTGGACAGGGTGTCTGCAGCGGGACACAAGATACTACTAAGAGCCCCCAGATGGCCAGGAAGAGTATGGTTTCCAGTGTTCCACCAACAGGGAGAGCCTTGGTGCCTTCCGGTGAGAATGGATCTCCTCTCACAGTTGGGCGGCCAAATCTGGCACCCAAACCCATCTCGGCTGAAACTTTGGGTCTGGCCTCTGAAGGGCCAGAGCCATTGCTAGGGCTCTGTGAGCCAGCAGTGGTGCGTGCTATTCACAGTTCCCGGGCACCCTCCACCAATGTGCTCTATGCTAATAGGTGGAAGTTTGTTGCCAAGTGGTGCCAAGCTCAAAATCATGAGCCAACACAATGCTCCATACCGGGTATACTCAGTTTTCTCCAGTCACTCCTTGATCGGGGCCTTGCAGCCTCCACAAGGGTGTATATTGCCGCCATCTCATCTATGCACAATAGAGTGGAGGGGGTGACTATTGGGTCCCACACTCCTAAAGGGGGCTTAGCGATTGAGGCCTCCTCGGCAAAACCCAGTGCCCTCCTGGGACTTGCCCCTTGTTTTGCGTGCACTGTGCAAACCCTCATTTCAACCCCTGGGGGGTATTGAGTTGAACTGGCTGTCCATGAAGACAGCTATTCTCTTGGCCATTACATCAGCAATGCGGGTAGGACAGCTATATGCTTTTTCCATGAACGGAGAGTGTCTGCATTGGCATCCGGGGGGTACAGGAGTAACCTTATGGCCGAACCCCTCTTTTCTCCCAAAGACCTTTTCGTCCTCATATATCAACCATCCTCTTAGGCTGGCAGCCTTTGAACCCCGAGATCGGGGGTCTGAACTAGGGTTGAGCACGGAGCTTTTGTGCCCCATATGGGCACTCAGGATTTATCTTCAGGAGACCGCCCAAATCCGACAGTCAGACGCAATGTTTGTCTGTCATACAGGGCCTCACAGGGCTTCTCATGTTCGGGGGCACTCCACCAGGAGTGTGTCTACATCGTGGGCAGTCCTGCGGGGCGTGCCCCTCTCTGACATTTGTGCGGCAGCTTCATGGGCCTCACCCTGCACATTTGCTAGATTCTACAGGGTTAATGTTGTACCACATAACCCAGTGGCTGCAGCGGTACTTCCTACACCTTCGCAGCATCCCTAACAGGCAGGTAACAATTCCTCCTGACTTTGTTGATATTAGACATCTAGGTGCTGAAAGCACCACCTCTGGCAGTCAGTAGAAACGAAATAGAACGATGGTTACGTATGTAACCGCGGTTCTATGAGTTTCGGATGACCGCCAGAGCTCGGCAATCACTCGGAATATCCACGAGAAGATTGCCAAGAGGTCACTTCCTGGGTAGGCCTGCCCTTTGTGCCGGATCACAGGGTATACGTCACCCAGGTCACAGGTGACTTTATTGATACAAACACTCGACCTGCACATGTGTGCGATGGATATCCAGGTTCTGAAAGCACTGCCTCTGGCGGGCATCCGAAACTCATGGAACCACGGTTACACACATAACCATCGTTTTGTTGTCATTTGATTGTGAAACTCTGTTAACAAACACAATACCTTTGTTTTTGGGAGAAGCATCTTTCGTCTCGTCTGTCCTGTCAGGAGACAAGGCTGAAACACAAACATGCAACATGTCTTAAGAAATGTCGGTGGTGACATTTTAATCCGGTACATATTTAAACATAAATGTGTTTTATTTGATTTGATAAATCCGGGGGAAACATTACCCTGCGTGACTTGGACCATTAGATTCCCTGCAACATTAACACCGTTAAACTGAGGTATGTTGACGACACCTCCATGTTGGGCGGTGACTGCTCCCCTCTTAGCTTTAGCTGATTGAGAATAGACAAAATAATCAGGAACCACAACTCATCAACTCATGAACTGCTATAAAAAAGGTTCAGAGATTCTGTTAGAGCTGATTTAGCAAAGACCTGAAATATCAAGAACAAATAAACTTGGTAGAAATGTGATAAACAGGACTTAAACATTTAAATTTAAATTGACCTGACAATATCTATTATATAATAACTATAAAAGGAAAAACACAGTGTTTCCCATACATCAACCAAACTGTGGCGCCCCGCTATAGTCAACTTTTTCCCACCACAGTTTCATAATGAACGAAAATATTTTATCTCTCAGTCCAGTCAGTAATGCCAACCCAAATAAACACCAAAGAAGAAGTCTCCACCCCCGCCCCGATGTACGCGACGCTCACATACCACGCTCACACACACATGCTGGAAAGTTCACGGCTCTGACACACTTTCCGCACTCCATGCCCGCGAAAGGCTATAGGCTTGTATCGGTGTTGATGTTTTGTGCATTGTCAGACACACGCAGCCACTTTCCTTAAACCGCTTGCGGGACATAAGTCCACAGTGGCCGAAATGTTTGATAATATTTAAAAAGGGTTAAAAATGTAAATGAGAAGCAGAGCTGTCAGCTAAAGGATAAGGTGGTGAGGGAGGCTGATGGACAGTTTTCTGCTTCTAATCTCTACTCAGATGTTTACAAGTTGCTTTCAGGTGTGAGGGAGGACAAGCTATCTAAGATGGGTACCACATGTCTTCCCTCTCTCATATCAGTAATCAGAGGTACAGCGCTACACGCTCCTCTGTGCTTCCTTTGCCTTTTGCCCTCAACTTCTAACGGTTCACCTTTGAATGCAGGAGTGCTAGAAAGAATGACAGACCCTGACATATACTTAGACTGCTTTTTTTTTAGCTTTTTAATGCTAAAGGTCTCTTCAGCAAAGCCATCTACCTGTCTCTTAGACCCCATCCCAACGACGCTACTTAAAGAAGCATTACCAGTGGTTAACACTTCATTACTAGATATGATCAATATGTCTTTATTAACAGGTTATGTACCGCAGTCATTTAAAGTAGATGTGATAAAACCTCTTCTGAAAAAACCCACCCTCGATCCTGAGGTCTTAGCCAACTATAGACCTATATCTAACCTTCCCTTTCTTTCCAAGATCCTTGAGAAAGTAGTCGCTAATCAGTTATGTGACTTTTTACGTAGGAATAGTCTATTTGAGGACTTTCAGTCAGGATTTAGAAAGCATCATAGCACAGAGACAGCTCTGGTGAAAATTACTAACGACCTTCTAATTGCTTCAGACAAAGGACTTGTCTCCATACTTGTCTTATTAGATCTTAGTGCTGCATTCGACACTATTGACCATACCATCCTCTTACAGAGACTGGAACATTTAGTTGGCATTAAAGGAATCGCACTAAACTGGTTTAAGTCCTACTTCTCTGATCGATCGCAATTTGTTAATATCAACAATAAATCCTCCAAGTACGCTAAAGTTAGCCATGGCGTTCCTCAAGGCTCAGTGATTGGACCAATTCTATTCTCCTTATATATGCTTCCTCTAGGCAATATTATTAGGAAACATTCAATTAACTTTCACTGCTATGCAGATGACACCCAATTATACTTGTCAATCAAGCCAGACGAAACCAGTCAGTTAGCTAAACTTCAAGTGTGCAATAAAGATATAAAAACTTGGATGACCTACAATTTTCTCATGTTAAACTCAAACAAAACTGAAGTGATTGTGTTGGGCTCCAAACACCTCCGAACTTCTTTATCTAAAGATATAATTACTCTGGATGGCTTTGCCCTGGCCTCCAGCACTACTGTTAGAAATATAGGAGTTATTTTTGATCAGGATTTATCCTTCAACGCCCATCTAAAACAAAGCAATAATATATATGCATTAGCAATATCCTGTCACAAAACAATGCTGAAAAACTAGTCCATGCGTTCATTACTTCTAGGCTGGACTACTGTAATTCCTTACTATCAGGATGCTCAAATAAGTCCCTTAGGACTCTCCAGCTGATCCAGAATGCTGCAGCACGTGTTCTGACAAGAACTAAGAAAAGAGATCATGTTTCTCCTGTATTAGCTTCTCTCCATTGGCTTCCTGTAAAATCCAGGATTGAATTTAAAATCCTTCTCCTGACCTACAAAGCTCTAAACGATCAAGCACCTACATATCTTGAAGAGCTCTTAGTACCTTATTGTCCCACTAGAGCACTACGCTCCCAGAATTCAGAGCTTCTTGTGGTTCCTAGAGTCTCCAAAAGTAGAATGGGAGCCAGAACCTTCAGCTATCAAGCTCCTCTCCTGTGGAACCATCTCCCAGTCTGGGTTCGGGGGGGAGACACCATCACCATATTTAAGAATAAACTGAAAACACTCCTCTTTGATAAAGCTTATAGTTAGGGAGCGAATAGAGTAGAGGGAGGCAGGCCAGTACAGCCTGATCCGGTTGGTGAGAGTTCTAGCCCGACCAGGCTCCTCTCCTTAACCTGCCTCTCTTAGCTATGTTATTATAGTTCTAGACTACGGGGGAAGTTCCTTCCTTCCTGTGACACACTGACCTGCACTCTCTTCTCTCTTTCCATTTGTGTGCATCCTTGCCCCAGAAATGCTTGTTACTAACCTAGCTCTGGGGAGTTTCTTTTCCCGCCCAGAATATTCCCTTGGATTAGGGTGGCACCACAATCTTGGTTGGAGCTGTCACTGTGGTCCAACACTCTGCAATACCCTGCAGTGTCCGGCGATGCTCTGCAGTGTCCGGCTGCGTCCGGCTACGTCCGGCTGCATCCTGCCAAGTGTCTGCGTCTTGCTACGTCCACCCATGCTGTGCTGTACCACGCTACATCCTGTAACGCCCTTCAGTGCCCTGTTATGACATGAACTACTACGACTACCATTTGTAGTCACTGTTCCATTATCTTTGTGACTATTATTGCCACTGTTCAGCACATCCCCAACCGGCACCGTCAGACACCGCCTACCAAGAGCCGAGGTTTCTTCCTAAAAGGGAGTTTTTCCTCGCCACTGTCGCATTAGCCACTGCTAATGCTTGCTCTTGGGATAATTACTGGAATTGTTGGGTCTTTGTAAATTATAGTGTAGTATTATAGTGTATAGAGTGTGGTCTAGACTACTCTATCTGTAAAGTGTGTCGAGATAACTCTTGTTATGATTTGATACATAAATATAAATATGATATAAATAAAATTGAATTGAAATGTAGCAGATTTGTCAGCTAAACATTCATTGTGTAAATGCTACTCCAGCAGAGTGTAACGGAAATTGGTTTCAAGATTAGTAATGTTGTTTACGCCAAATTCCTTCCCTACTTATGTTATGAAACTGAAAATAGTAACATCAGTTTTTGCCTCCCTTTAGGTGGCAGGAATGAAAATTGATCATCCTGTGAGTAGGCGTGAGATGTGTCACAGGTATGTGTTAGACCGCTTATAACCCTCCTGATCAAACCGATTAGGTTGTGTCACTGTAAGTTACCAAGTAAGTTAGCTGCACTTACAATAACAATGAAGATCAATAGAGAGAAACAATAAAAACAAGAAGCAATAAACAGAGAACAACAAAAACAACAATCCACATGTAAACATAATGCGAAGCAATGAGAGCCACAGGACACATAAATACAACATTTTGATTGATGTAGGGACAAATTAGTATTAAAAATCGTTCAGTCTGCCGGATGGTAAGAGCTCATAGTCGGGGTGGAGGATGTGCGACGGATCACATAAAACTCTGCGTGCTTGTCTGCTCATTGATTGGTTGAAGGAAGAGGTTTTCAGTACTCCCCATCACCTACATGTACCAGACCAGCAGGTTTAGAGTTTTGCTGAGTAGAGAGATTACCAAAACACACAGATATGCTGTATACCTGAGAATGCTCTCCAACACAACCTGCTAAAATATAATAAAAGTGAGCCATCATCTTACCACGCTGTGATGTTTCTGGATCTTTAGCCCGGCTGGAGCAGTTTCCCATTCTGCATTACTTCCTCCAGCTGCTCTCACTGTAGTAGAAGTAAAGAATAAACATCACACACAAATAAGAAGTGATTTTATCATTAAGCCTCTTTTTATACGTAGTACCAGTTCTCTTGTGAGCCCAGTTATTAAAGTCCAACCCTTAAGAGTCGCTCCCTCTTTTAATGACGTCAGATAGCAGGAAGTTATATTGGTGTTTGGCATAACAACTTGTTGCATAATTGCCACCAACTGTTGGCCATAGCCTAGAGCAGTCATTCCCAAACTGTGGTTCGTGACGGTACTGCAGGTGGTCTGTGGAAAAGCAAAATAAAATATAAAATAAGTGAGGGATAGGGACAGGGTGATCAGGACCCCACCGCAAAGCCACAGCTGATAAATTATCTGGACTTCTTTCAGCGGATTCATATAGCTGTTCTCCAGACTGAGTGAACAGAACTGTGTCCATGGCAACACTCTGCTATGCATGGCAACGGTATGTTATGCTTTGCAACTATCTGTTATAAAGAAAATAACAGACCGCAGAATCCTTAGAATTCAACCAAACCATGTAATAATATTTTTTAACCTTCATTTTATGTATATTGATATAAAATTAAAATTAAAATGATATTGTCGTTATTGTGCGATTACTAAAATAGGCTCGTGGCACTTGGTCATAACGTTCAAGTCCAGTGCCGTTAGAACCATAACATGGATCGGTGGAAGGCAACAGGTTACCAATTATGAAGAGATTGACAGTGAGTTGGAGGCATCTACGAGCCAGATTCCTCATAAAGAAACAAAGAAAGGGAGAGTGAAAAGAAAATACTACGAAAGCTACTTAACATTAGGATTCAGCTACACTGGCCCCGAAGATGAGCCGTGGCATGTTTGTGTTTGTTGCTACAAGGCACTGGCTAACGAGAGCATGAAACCGTCAAATCTTCACCGGCATCTGGAAACCAAGCATGGGGAATTTAAGTCCAAGCCAATCGAGTTTTTCCAAAGCAAGCTCCAGGAATACAGCACAAGCAAGAAAGTAATGGAATCGACATCTACAGGTGGTGCTACTGCTAAAGCAGTGGAAGTCTCGTACCGGGTGTCCCTAATCATAGCAAAAAAAGGGATGCCACATACACTCGGCGAGGAGGTGATTCTGACAGCAATTAAAGAGACTGTGGGTGTCATGCTGGGTGACCAGCTAATATCGCGGATCAAACTTTTTGACACGTTGAACGGTTTCATCACAGAACATGGGATTGATTGGTCAAGATGCGTGGGAATACACAGACGGGGCAACAGCCATGGTAGGTCAACACAGCGGCCTTGTTAAACGTGTGCAAGCAGTAGCTCCGCAAGCAAAATCTATCCACTGCAGCATCCACAGAGAGGCTCTCGCAGCCAAAAGAATGCCTCCTGATCTGAAAACTGTTCTGGATGAAGCAGTAAAAACTGTCAATTTCATCAAGGCCCGCCCACTGAATTCAAGACTGTTTTCAGTTTTATGCGACGAGATGGGCAGTAAGCACCGACAATTGCTGCTCCATACTGACGTCCGGTGGCTGTCAAGAGGGAAGGTGCTTGCACGGCTTTACGAGTTGCGAGATGAGGTGAGACTGTTTCTACTTGACTCCAAGTTTGACCTTTCTGGCCGATTCAATGATGCAGACTGGCTTGCCAAGTTGGCATATCTGTCTGACATTTTTGAGCACTTGAATGGACTAAAGTCTACAGGGGAAGTCGGTAACTATTTTTCATACACAAGACAAAGTTGAAGCAGTGATCCAGAAGATGGGGATGTGGGCCAGGTGTGTTGAGGAGGCAAACTATGACTCATTTTCAAATCTTTCAGATTTTTTTAGACAGTTCAGACACTCACCTTTCAAGTGCTGTGCAAGATGATATCAGACAGCACCTGCATCTGCTGAAAACTCAGCTATGGATTTATTTCCCAACCCCCGACAACAGTGAACTGGATAAGAAATCCGTTTCCCACCCTGGATGACTACATCCTGACAAACCTCACCTTCAGAGAGCAAGACAGCCTGGCCGAACTGTCCTGTGACAGTGCTTTAAAAATTGACTTTTCTTAGAGATGCCTGCCTGCTTTTTGGCTGAAAGTTGCCACAGAATACCCTGAGCCGTCCGACAAAAACCTGAAGTGGATTGTGCCTTTTCCAACCCCTTACCTCTGTGAATCAGGATTTTCATCCATGGTCATGTTGAAGACACACTATCGGAACAGACTTAGGGCCCTATCTTGCACCCAGCGCAATTGACTTTGTACAGCGATGCATGTATCATTCCTATTTTGCACCCGACGCACAGCAGACTTTTCCCTCCACAGACTCACGTCGGTAAATTAGGGAATGAACTTGCGGGTTTGAGGTTCAGCAAAAAGAGTAGGCGTGTTCCGGCACAAACGTTCCCTAGTGCTATTTTGCAGTTTCAGAAAATAATTCCACAGACCTGGAAAAAGCTAGTCTAAAGTCAGTGGCGCGTTATTCAGATGCTGTATTAAGGGAGCATGCTTGGCCGTAATGTAGAGTGTGCACAGCGCGCATACACTTTGCTTCTCTCATCTCACGGACCCAGCAGTTCCCATTTTTGCAAACCATACATAAATACAAGGAAAAATATGACCTTGTTTTAGACAATATTTCCATGAATAATGGATGTGTTGATGACATAAATGAGGAAATATTAGAGGACTTAAGGAGATGTGATTTTGAACTGCATGTGCCGATGCCACTTAACCCAAATGCCCCAGCAGCAGCACAGGAGAGGAGAGACAAAAGAGCTGCATCGTCTGTGAGGTCATCATATAGTGAGGTCATCTCGGTCTAATGTGTTATGACCCTGGGTTCATATTTTGTCAGTTGATCTCCTCTGAGTGTACACAGGTAATGGAGAACAGGTGCGCACACCGGATTGGTCCAGTAGAGCTGATTGCTGTCTCCTGATTGGTCGCCTGGAGGACAGCAGCCATTTTAAGCCTCATCAGACATAAACTCAGGCTCTCTCTTTACTCTGCCATTCCCAACATGTGCCTGTGTAAACCTGTGTCTTGTGTTTCAAGTTGTTGTGAGTAATGTAAACAGCTTTCAGTGAAAATGGTTGTTTTGAGCTCTTGGATTTATTATCCTTCAGCCATTTTGTTTTAGCTGTGAATACATTTTTCTTTGTCTTATATTGCTAGTAGCAGTTTGCTAGGAGTGAGAAGTCCTTTTTGTTTGTTCCCTTTTTCTCCTGTTTTGTTATCAGAAGCCTAGGTTAGAGCTTTGTCGTTTCTTTACATTTTGTTTTGGTTTAGGAAAGTTTTAGGTTGTCTCTAGAGTTGTTTTGTTTGTTGTGTTGGGGCCTCATCTCCGAATAGAATAGAAACTGCTACTTTGCAATTCTTTGTTCTAGCCATGTTTGAGATTGGGAAGAGTGGGGCGGGGGCACACGTTATGTTGCGTCCGGTTTACCCCTAGACATCAGGGCGTAACAAATGTTAGACTACATTGCAAAAATATCACCATGTATTCATAACCTCGAGATTCAGTGAGAGTGAGCCCAAAACATCAGAAAGTACTGTATGTTTTTGTGATATTTCTTTATTTACATTTTGTCAAAAAGAAAAATCAATAGCAAACGTCGGTCTCCTCGGCTGTGAACAGCTCCTGGCGTGCGCCCATGGATGTATTAAGAATGTGCAGCTAGCAAATCTGCCATTATGATAGCAATCTGCCATTGAACAAGCGCACCTGCTTTTAAAGGGAATGTGAGATAATGCTCTGATTGGTTTATTGCACGTTACGTCCAAACCACACCTATGAGTAATGTAGCTACTTCAGACCAACCCATTTTAGATTTGCGTCGGGCGCAAGAGTCATTTATCCCACCGGTATAATAGCAACAGCGCCCAAGATCCGCCCACAAAGCTACTTGCGTTTGGCGTTTATTACTTGTCTTTCAGATCGTTAAAATGGAGCCCTTAATATTGAACCAGATCTCAGATTGAGGCTGTCATCACTGGAACCTGACATCCAGAAATGAACGTCTGCAAAGCAACATCATCCATCTCATTGGGTGACCATTTTATTTGTTTTTAATATAGGCCTATATTAGACAGACAACAAGTCTGAGTAAATAAATAAATTAAATATGTGGCAGCCATTGTGTACAGTAAACTTTCTTTTAACGAGCCTGTTGTACTGATGCGATAACAGCTTTAGTGCTAGTAGGCCTATTAACAGGCTAGGATTAATTCATCACACACAAAGTTTGAAAACCCCTAGACTAGAGCATCAGATGTGTGAAAACATGGAGGCCACAATAACAAAAGATTTGCTGCTGTTTTCTTATTTATTTATTTTATTTTCTATGTGAGCGCCTACTTGACTTGAATTGGTTTACTTGTAACTAGCAATAGCACACAACTTTTATAACTAATTTAAGTTACTCTGTTGAAACCAATGGATGACTACAACCTAAATCGATAGCACATTGTGGACGTTGGGAAAATATATTACATGCATGCGTGAATTTTCTATATTTAGGAAAAGTTTCTCATCCTTCAACACATTTGAACGGTCTTCGGCCATGTTTCTGTACATACCGTCAGTTGTCAACAACACGTCACCAACTGGGAAACTCTGTTAGCAAAATCTAGCCCTAGTTTCTCACCTCTGATTCCCACATGAAGTGACATGAATGATTATGTTTTCACTTGGAAAAGTGTTTTTCCGATGCCCATGAACACACGGGAAGTACAAGTCTAACATGTGACACAGGTATGCTGGTTGTTCTGATGAGACAGATTGGTCACGTAAACTGTGTCATAGTTACTGATTATAGTCTAAACTCTTGTTTTCTTTCAGCTGGTTTCCCTCCTGATCAGACAGGTTAGGCAACCCAGCTGCAAGTCTGAACTATTGTTTTCTTTCTGCTTCAGACTTAACTCATTCTGATTGTTTAAATCCCCAAACAGAGGCCACCTGACCGAACAGCTGAGACAGCCAGGTTAAATCCTGGAAGGGAAGGAACCGCATCCTTCACGTGCAATCAGTCCCCTCCGATTAGAGGCTTTGTAAACAGCTTTCCTTTGTTCGCTCTTCTCCACCTCAACCATGATGTGTCTTGTCAGTTGATTTCATTTAATGTTGTTTTGATTGTCCTTAATGCACACAATTTATGTTCATGTTTTGATTTATTGTTAATAAGTTTTGTGTTATCTTGTTGTAGAGAAAGAACCTTCTGGTTAACTGGTTCTGCCAAAGTGCCCTTGAGCAAGGCATCGAACCCCCCAACCTCTCGGGAGGTTGGAGGCGAGTTATACTCAGAGACCTTATTCATTGATATTGATTGATTTCAATATTGATCGATCCAACACCAAAGATTATTTTGTGCTTTAAAATAATGTTTCCAAAAATGAGACTAAGAATAATGGTAACGGTAATGGACAATTCTGCTTCCAACTGGTAGAGGGACCGAAGAGAAAAAGTGCTTTAAGGTTAGCCTGCTATAAAGGTGCTGGTTGACAAGTAGCTAATGCTAATGCTTGGTCTATAACGTTAGCTACTTCTTGTTGGGTAACATAAGATTAAGACATCGCCCAACACGCTCAGTTATTTTTAGTATGATTGTTTTGACCACGGTTAACAACTCTGGGCTAACCGACGAATTCATCAGAAACGTTAACTGTATAGATAGACGACTAATCTAATGGGAATTTAGCCAGTTAGCACACCCCTGTCTGTCTGCCTCACTCTCCCGGCGCTACAAGGCTTCAGTCGGGATGAGAGCTGACAACAGGCCTGGCCCGGGGACACATTCACAGTCAACCCCCCCCCAGCCAGCTAGCAGCCAGCTACTATCATTACTATCATCATTACTATCATCTCCGGTGCTAAGGACGCTAACGGCAGTTTACTGAACCATCGGGAAACAGACCTAGGCACACGAGTCAGAACAGCGGCCATTCGTAACGTTACACCTCCGTTAGCATCACCGGTGTTTGTGCCGAAAATCCCCCCCCCCCCGCATTTAACCGTATTTACAGTTAGCTAAATGTATCCGACAAAAAGGCGATAATGCACCAAAACGACTAATACTAATAGTAATTTAAAGATGTGGTAGCATTGTATCTGGACAGGAAGAATAACCTCTGGGAGTTGGAAGGGGTTCTCACGCCGTGGATCTGAGTGTCGCGATTTCGGTTTCATATCGCATTTCGTTACAGCCCTAAACAATACCACAGAATAAAAAAAAACATTTTAAGGGCTACGGGAAAATTTCAATGAGCGTTAGAGGAGGCGTTACATAGACGTAGGAAAATTAACACCAGTTTAAAATGATTGAATTAATTTTTAGAAAATAATACTCCAGAGACTTGAGGCCTAAAATTTTGATTTTTAAACTTTTTTTAAGACCGTAAACCCTGGTACTATCTAACAGAGTGAAAAAAATTATTTTCCCATTGCAAGATCAATAAAGTATCAGTTCTTCTTAATAAGGAAAGTGAGCCATCATCTTACCAGCTGTGATGTTTCTGGATCTTCAGCTGAAGCAGTTTCTCATTCTGCATTTCTTCACCCAGCTGCTCTGACTGTAGAAACATAAACACCACACAGACAATATTAATAGGAGCTGAAATAAACATGATTTTATAATCATAAAGACTCTTTTTATCCAGTTCTCCTGTGAGCCCCGTTATTATTAACCCTCCTGTTGTCTCTCTCTCTCTCTCTCTCTCTCTCTCTCTCTCTCTCAGGTGTATTTAATCAGAAGTTTAAGTTGGAGAAGGCTACTAAATCATTAAAAACTAATGTTTCAATCAATAATAGATGCACATTATATTGTACTGTATCTGTGCTGTGCATAGTGTTGTGAATTAGTTATTATTTTATGTATAGAGGTATAGGGCTAACTCCAAAACCTCCAGTTCCTCCTTTTTCCTGTCTGAGCACGTCCCTAATCTCTGCCTAATCTCAAGAATTTTAAAGTCTTTCTTTTCTCTCAGATGCTTTGTATGTATTTGTGTCTCTGTATGACAACTGTGCTGATTAAATGGAGGCCTATCTGTTTCATCTAGATGCGTTTGAGACAACTGAGACTGTGTAGGTGGCGTCTAACATGTGACCCCAGTGTGCTGGTTTCCCCTGATCAGACAGGTTGGTCGTGTTAGCTGTGTTTCTGTTAATAATCATATTCTCAACTATTGTTTCCTGTCAGCTTCAGACTGAGCTCAACAGAGAGGAAAGAATTCATTCTTACTGCCATGTTTCTCAAAGGCTGACAAACAAGAATTCATGTTTAAATCAGATTAAATCAGGCTCTTCAACGTTTTTAAGCCACAAACCCCTTAACTGAAAGAGAGACGGGCAGGGACCTCTACTACATATGTTATATCAAATGAAGTTCCATATTAAACTGGGCCTACAATAATGTGTATGGTGGCCTAAAGCCTTTATACATACATTTTTTAATGCACATAATACTAAGCCATTTAAATAACTGTAATCATGTTTAAATGTTAAACATACAGCACAGTGAATCCTTATGAACTGGATCTGTGGATGCCTACCTTACCTATGGGCCAGTCATTCTAAATTTAATGTTTTTATATTAGAATGTCCTGGCTCCAGTAACTGTCAGAGACAAACTGCAGGTTTGAACTTGTCTCTTCAGAAACCTCTGGATGTGTTTTCATTCAATCTGTAGTTCAGGATTAAAAGACTGCTCTGCTGTCCACCAACCCAAACCAACACACATTCACACTTTTGATACAATGAAGTTTGTGACACACACCTGCCAATCAAAAACACCTCTCAGAGGAGTACAACACTGGCGCCACCTCCCCAACATGGCGTCTCCTAACTTTGTCTCCAGGTAAAGACTACAAACAGCTGTGGGCGTGTAGTTTATTGCTGTCAGAGAGTAAACAGCTGATCAAGTTTCAGTCAGAAGGTAAAAAGTCTTCAGGCTGTCGGAGCAGAAAGACACTCCCTCATTCCTCACAAGTGAAGTGATTCAAATCTAACTTGTTTCCTGTTGATTAAATCTGACTTCACTGAACATTTAAAGGCTCACTTTGGTGAAAAAGTCACAAATCACAGAATAATTAGTAAATTAATTAGTGAATATTCAGATCTACAAACAGTAAACACCAGTGTTGACGCATATTATGAATCCCCCAAAGATAAGGACCAACAGCAGAGTTTCTTCATCAAAGGTGTGTGATGGTACCTGTCAGGCTGCTCACCTGTTAAAGATCCCGTCCAGATGAGGTCAGACAGACATCCTCCTCCGTCTGCAGACACTGACAGACGCTGCTGCTGTCTGTGTTCATCTGAGCGACAGCTGTCACCTCCTCACACCTTTAAATCCAAACCTAGAAATGTCAGTATGACGTCAGAGCAGAGGGCCGGTCTGAGCTGTAGTTCTGCCAGTCAGAAGCAGCTGGCAGCGTTCCAAAAGCTCTGTCAGTCAGCACTCTGATGGCAGAGTTTCACAGCAGCTGGAGACTCTGACAGGACTCCAAAGAGTCCAAACTGCAGGAACACTGAAGCCCCAAAAGATGAAGAAACAGAACAACAGGTTCATTATTAAATGATGGAGGAACAACAGTCTATAAACTCATGACAGCAAACTAAAACTTACAGTGGTCCAGCCGGGTCAACACTAATGTAAACACTACAACACAAATGTTGACGCCCACTTCTGTTGTCACTCATTTCCGTTATATTTGTGTTGTGGCTTTTGCATTTCTCTTGAACCGTCTGGGCCACCGTACAATGTGCATCAACAGAGAGTGGTGGCATGAAACTAACCAACAGATATCTGACACCTACAGTCAAACAACAACAACAATAACAACAACATTCTATGTTTTGGTGCCTGAGTTCTAAGGATTACTTTACATTTTCCAAGTCTTAATATATAAATATATATTTGTAAGCCCCTTCCTGTGGGCGCCTGGCGCCTGGAGATGTCTCTCTACACTGCTCCGGGACTCTGTTGTGTGTCTGATGTGTTGGGGGTGTAGAGCTGAGAGACACAAGAACTGGACGCTGGCTTCAGGATTGTGGCTCAGACCTTCATCTGGTTTTTATTGTCTCACAGTGAATGCTGGCTTCAGCATTCTTTATGGAGTAGTGCAAAATACACTTTCTTTCTTAGAATTAAATCCACAACACAATCAAAACTTGAAAATAATACATAGTTTATGAATTATTAAATAAAATATTAAGGCAACTTAAATGCTGATGCTTTTACATCAGTAAATAAATTAATGTAATTTGCATTGCTTGTCAACGTTGCAGACTTTGAGCATCAAATTTCCAGCATTCTCGCAATTTTTATGCAACAATTCATGGTGCAAATGTCTTAATTATTAAAAAACTTTCTACACATTCAAAAAATAGAATGCTAGAACAGAGATGTGTGCTGCAAGGTTAAAGGTATAGTAAGTGATGTTAATCCAATACACTAACTCTTAGTCTCGCTTAACCAGACTCTCCTCCAAAGCACACTGGAGGAAGGTCTGACTAGTCCAAATAGCATTCGGGGATGGGAGGAAAACGTGCTCTGGTTTTTTGGTATTTCTTTAAACCAATCACAATTGTCTTGGGCGGTGCTAAGCGCCGGAGAATCTGCGTGCATGTGGTGATGCAAAAGTGTGTGAAATTCAATGTTGTATGCACACCAGGAGGCTAGGTGGTAGTGTGAAGCACTGCCACAAAACACCACCAAGTCCGTGCACCTGCGTAGAACCTTCATTCTACTTCTCTCCCTAGTAGCGCAAAACCAAAACATGGTGAAGTGAACACGAAAAGCTGACAATTTTGTCTGGACAGACGAGGAGGTGGAGTTATTGCTCCAAGCAACATTAGATTACATAGCCACAAAGGCACAACAGGGCGTGGACTGGGTGTCCTGCCAGTCTAAATATATAGACATACGGACCGAATTTCTTCAGGAGTATCCTATACCTGGAGGGACATCATATCCCTTTGGTGTGTCAGAGCCTTTAATGTGTAAAGTAACTAGTAACTAAAGCTGTGTGATGAATGTAGTGGAGTAAAAAGTACAATATTTCTCTCTGAAATGTAGCGGAGTAGAAGTAGAAAGTGGCAGGAAAAGAAAAGGCTCAAGTAAAGTACCTCAACATTTGGTACTGAAGGACAGTACTGGAGTAAATGTATTCAGTTACATTCCCCCTTGTCTCTGACTGTAAACTCAGTGGCCCTCATTTATCAACCTAACGTAGAAACCAGCGCAGCTTTGAGCGCAGAAATCCTCTTACGACAGGCTTCATGTGTGATTCATGAAACGTTCGTATCACACCAATCAGAGCGAAAGAATGGTCGTACATTGATAAATGCAGCGGCTGGAAAAGATCGTAATTTAAATATCACACCCCGATATATTCTGGGTTTTGAGGTCTCGCCCCTACAATTTACGACATGGCGAGACGTAATCCGGCTGAGAAGCGGCACTTTTCAGAGGTGGACATTGAAACCCTGATATCTCCAGTTCATTTGCACTTACGTTTGTAGATTTGGCAGCCTGAAAGCTGTTATTAAAGGCTGTAGAAAGAATGCGGAATGGAAAGAGATCGCTGATGCAGTGAACAGTGTTGCCGTAGTAAATCGGACTCCAGCTGAAGTTTATTTAATTTATACATCCTTGACATATAGAGGGTGTATTAGTCAGATTCAGGAGTTCCTCAAAGTGCTCCTTCTATTACCTCCTCAGTTGAGGTCAACAGCGTCCCATCCTTACTGTACACAGCTTGGATGGTTCCCCGCTTCCCCCTCCTGAGGTGGCGAACGGTTTTCCAGAAGCACCTTGGTACCGACCGAAAGTCCTTCTCCATGTCTTCTCCGAACTTCTCCAACACCCGCTGCTTTGCCTCTTTCACGGCAGAGGCTGCAGCCCTTCGGGCCCTTCGGTACCTTGCAACTGCTTCCGGACTCCTTCAGTCGGACGGCTTCCCTGACCACCGGTGTCCACCACGGTGTTCGTGGGTTACCGCCCCTTGAGGCACCTAAGACCACAGCTCCTCGCCGCAGCTTCAGCAATGGAAACTTTGAACATCGTCCACTTGGGTTCAATGCTCCCAGCCTCCACAAGGATGCACGAAAAGCTCCGCCGGAGGTGTTAGTTGAAAGTCTGTCGGACAGGGGCCTCCTCCAGACATTCCCAATTTACATGCACCACCCGTTTGGGCTTACCAGGTCTGTCCAGAGTCTTTCCCCACCCCCTGACCCAACTCACCACCAGATGGTGATCGGTTGACAGCTCTGCCCCTCTCTTCACCTGAGTGTCCAAAACATACGGCCTCAGATCAGATGAAACAATTATAAAATCGATCATTGACCTTTGGCCTAGGGTGCTCTGGTACCAAGTACACTTATGAGCATCCCTATGTTCGAACCTGGTGTTCGTTATAGACAATCCATGACTAGCACAGAAGTCTAACAACAAACAACCACTCTGGTTTAGATCAGGGAGGCCGTTCCTCCCAATCACGCCTCTCCATGTGTCTCCATCATTGCCCACGTGCGCGTTGAATTCCCCCAGCAGAACTATGGAGTCCCCCACCGGAGCCCCATGCAGGACTCCACTCAACGTCTCCAAGAAGGTCAAATACTCCGAACTCTTGTTTGGTGCATATGCACGAACAATAGTCGGAGTTTTCCCCCGCACAACCCGCAGGCGTAGGGAGGCGACCCTCTCGTTCACCGGGGTAAACTCCAACGTAGCGGCGCTTAGCCGGGGCCTTTTGAGTATCCCCACACCTGCCCGGCACCTCACACCCTGGGCAACTCCGGAGAAGAAAAGAGTCCAACCCCTATCCAGGAGTATGGTTCCAGAACCGAGACTGTGCGTAGAGGTAAGCCCCACCAGATCTAACCGGTAGCGCTCCACCTCCCGCACCAGTTCCGGCTCCTTCCCCCACAGAGAGGTGACATTCCACATCCCCAGAGCCAGCGTCTGCTGACCGGGTCTGGTCCGTCGCAGCCCCTGACCTTCACTGCCACCCGTGTGGCAGTGCACCCAACCCCAGCGGTTCCTCCCACAGGTGGTGGGCCCATGGGATGGAGAGATAAATGCCACGTAGCTTTTTCGGGCTGTGCCCGGCCGGGCTCCGTGGCGAACCCCCATCTGGGCCTGGCTCCAGACAGGGGCCCCGGGCTTCCTCCGGGCAGGGTCACTCCATCTCTTCCTCGTTGAATCATAGGGTTTTTGAACCATTCTTTGTCTGGCCCCTCACCTGAGACCACTTTGCCTTGGGAGACCCTACCAGGAGCCCAAAGCTCCAGACAACACAGCCCTCAGGTTCATTGGGACATACAAACCTCTCCACCACGATAAGGTGATGGTTCCCGGAGAGGCAGAGCTGGAGGATGATGGGGGATGGTTGTTAATTTCCCAGGCGCCTCTTCAACATTGCGTGGAAATCTGGGAGAGTGCCAAAGGAGTGGCAGAGCGTGGTGGTTCCCCTTTTCAAATAGGGGGACCAGAGGGTGTGTGCCAATTACAGGGGTATCACACTTCTCAGCCTCCCTGGTAAAGTCTACTCCAAGGTGCTGGAAAGGAGGGTTCGGCCGATAGTCGAACCTCAGATTGAAGAGGAACAATGTGGATTCTCTCCTGGTTGTGGAACAATGGACCAGATCTTCACTCTCGCAAGGATCCTGGAGGGAGCCTGGGAGTATGCCCATCCAGTCTATGTGGATTTCGTGGATTTGGAGAAGGCGTATGACCAGGTCGCCCGGGAGATACTGTGGGAGGTGCTGCGGGAGTATGGGGTGAGGGGGTCTCTTCTCAGGGCCATCCAATCTCTGTACGACCAAAGTGAGAGCTGTGTCCAGGTTCTCGGCAGTAAGTCGGACCCGTTTCAGGTGAGGGTTGGCCTCCGCCAGGGCTGCGCTTTGTCACCAATCCTGTTTGTAATATTTATGGACAGGATATCAAGGCGTAGTCGGGGTGGGGAGGGGTTGTAGTTCGGTAGGCTGGGGATCTCATCGCTGCTCTTTGCAGATGATGTGGTCCTGATGGCATCATCGGCCTGTGAACTTCAGCACTCACTGGATCGGTTCGCAGCCGAGTGTGAAGCGGCTGGGATGAGGATCAGCACCTCTAAATCGGAGGCTATGGTTCTCAGCAGGAAACCGATGGAGTGCGTACTCCAGGTAGGGAATGAGTCCTTACCCCAAGGGAAGGAGTTCAAATACCTTGGGGTCTTGTTCGCGAGTGAGGGGACAATGGGGCGGGAGATTGGTCGGAGAATCGGCGCAGCGTGTGCGGTATTACATTAAATTTATCGCACTGTTTTGACGAAAAGAGAGCTGTCGATCTACCGGTCAGTTTTCGTTTCTACGCTCATCTATGGTCATGAAGGCTGGGTCATGACCGAAAGAACAAGATCCAGGGTACAAGCGGCCAAAATGGGTTTCCTCAGGAGAGTGGCTGGCGTCTCCCTTAGAGATAGGGTGAGAAGCTCCGTCATCCGAGAGGAGTAGAGCCACTGCTCCGTCCTGACAGCAGAGGGGCTGGAAAAACAAGCCGAAATAACTCAGTCAATGGCAGAAATAAATCGTTCACTTGTGGCCATTAACAACACTTTAAAAGAGAAACAAAAACCTGAAGAATAAATAAAAATGTTGTGCATCATCATGTTTCCTGTATTGAACATCATTGCCAAACATAACACTATACCTTTTAAAAGTGAGGAATAATGTCCTGTCTCATTCATATAGCCACACTTGGGGCTGTGCTGGACACTGCTCTCTGGGCATCGGGTCATCTGGCTCCAGAACCCCACAGGCTAAAACAATGTTGTAGAATTTTTCTGCCATGTAGTAGGGTCCCCCCGCTGATCCAAGACCGTGAGCCATCTGCCCTTAATCAAACCGATGGAGCGCTCCACCGTGGCCCATGCGTGTACGTGTGCACTGTTGTACCGGCAAATAGAGGTCTTTTAAAAGAGCCAGATCTCCCATTGCTGATAAGTGATCAACTGATGACTTCTCCTTCTCCTGTTAAACTTTTTATATGCTGCACCGCAAGTCCACACTGACTTGAAAACTTGCGTACACGAGTTCAGACCAGACGTGAGATTTTATCGCAGCCTACGCTCACGTTCAAATTGATAAATCCCTTGCTTTGCGTAGGAATCGGCGTCCTACGCCTGTTTTTGGTCGTACGCACGTTTCATAAATGAGGGCCAATGTGAGCCTGTTGTCCCCCCGGTTAGGTGGAGGTTCTCCAGGAGGAGGCGCTACTGAGGCAGCAGGAGGTGCAGACAGACAGTTTACTGCTCGCTGCTCTGCAGAAGAAGATCCGCCCGCTGCAGCAGCAGAACAGCAGCCATGAACACATGGTCTCTGCAGCTCAGGTCCATTCACACTCTGATTCTTACTGATCGTCCTGTAGAGAACAGGGAACAAATATTAACAACTAGAACTTCCCCTGTTTATTACCGACATTAAGACAACTATTTGTTGTATTACAAGTTTTCTGAAATGTTATGTTTAAATATGCAAATTAGGCATTATCTTATTTACCTTATAGACCTGTCTGTCCGTCTATCTTTCTGTCTGTCTGTCTGTCTGTCTCTCTGTTTGTCTAGTGTTATTGAAGCATGTTACCTGTCTGTCTGTCTGTTATTAAAGCTTGTTTCCTGTCTGTCTGTCTGTCTGTCTGTGTGCCTGTCTGTGTTATTAAAGCATGTTACTTGTCTGCCTGTCTGTCTGCCTGTCTGTGTTGTTAAAGCATGTTAGCTGTCTGTCTTTATAGTCAGACGATGCTGTGCAGGCAGCAGGACGTCCTGTCCACCGTCAAGCTGGACGTGCAGCAGGTTTCTCAGGGAGTCCATGGTCTGGAGGTTCTGGAGGAACTCAGAAATTCTCTGGACGCTGCGATCCAAGAAGTGTCTGCAGTAGGGCTGTCAATGAATATTCTAAAGTTGAATATATATTCGAATAGTTTTTAAAAAACGAATTTCGAAGGTGAAAATGAATATTCAAATTTTAAAAAAAAATGTGGAAAAAAACGCTCGCGGTAGCAGAAGCTGTCTGGCTGTCTGCTTTGCGAGTGGGCGCGCTAGGGCGCCTGAGGGTTCAGGGACAGGTCACAGGAGTCGCACTGTCTGGCACAGCGTCACTGCTGAAAGTTGACTTGTCTTGCATGGAAGATGGCAGAAAGTGCAGAGCCCAACTCGACCGCATCAGAGAAAGCGATTTTAACCCCCCAAAATCTAAAAAGCCATGTCTGGAAGTACTTTGGATTTTGGTCGGTAGGAGGTAACATAGTTGAGCCGCGAGATAAAGTTGTATGCAAGCTATGTAAAGTACAGTTAGCATACCATTCGACCACTAGCAACATGAGGTCACATCTCGAAAATGTGCACCCAAATGAGCATGGCATAATGTGTGGAACTCCAGCTAAACAGTCACATCTTGACACGTATTTTGCACCGCCTGGTGCAAGGGGATCTGTGATTGCCATCACAACGGACAATGCCACTAATTACGTCAATGCAGTAGAGAGACATCTTCAAACGGTAAATATACCATGTGTGGCGCACACAATAAACTTGGCTGTGCGTAAAGGGTTCGGGGTCAGAGCCATTGAAATCCCCGTTAGTAGGCTGAAAGTGGCGGCCTCACATTTCAGCAAATCTTCTGCTGACAGCTACCTCCTTCAGCAGAAACAACAACTTTTGGGATTGAAAACTGAGAAGCTGATTAACGACTGTCCGACACGATGGAACAGCACATATGAAATGATCTGCCGTGCATCGGAGCAGCAAGCAGCTGTGTCTACTGTCATCTTTGAGAAAAAACTGTCAAGAATGGAGCTGACCACAAGCGAATGGTCCCTAATGGAAAAGGTGAGCATAGTGTATGAAATATGTACCGTAATCAATCAGTGGTGGAGGAAGTACTGAATCTCAGTAGCCTACTTAAGTAAAAGTACAAATAGCCAGAGACATATTTATAGTAGCCTAAAAGTAGAAGTACCACAATGAAAACCTTACTTAAGTAAAAAGTACCCGATTTTAAATGTAGGCTGCTTTAAGTATTAAAATTAAAAGTACTTGCATTACAATTTATTATCTTAATGTCTATATTCTAATAATTAGGGCTGTAACAATATGAAACTGAAATCGCGACACACCCCCTATTTGAAGTTATCATTATAAATAATAATTTTATCATTATAAAAGCCTTTCTTTAAAGTTAATTTCGTTTTGTATTAAATATGTCTATCGAAATGTCTACTTTTAAACAGAAGCAATTCAAAACGAAAGAACACAGACTGCTCTCCCTGCTTAGGCTAATCCGTATGAAATGTGCATTTCTCTCAGGGGCATTCACTACTGCGATGATCGCGAGTCAGCATAGCCAACGTCATCTTTTCAGCCACTGACACAGAAAAACACTTGTTTATTAATAAACAATTAACATGTCTCCTTGCTATATTTTTCATGTTCATAATCATTACTTTTTTTAGATTTTAGGTGCTTTATTGGCAGCGGCACTGAAAATTGGCATCGTTACATTCCACCACTGACCGTAATAGGCTAGACAAATGCAAAACTGTCCTAATATTTTTTTTTTTAAATAGGTAGAATGATTACCCTAATTCACTTTGTGTGCACGTTAATAAGCTGGACAAATGCAAACCTGTCCTAATATCAACGCATTATATTTACTTATTTATTGCAGGTGCAAGAGGTCCTTAAACCCTTTAAAGTGGCAACAGAAGCACTTTCAACTGACAAATATCCAACAGCGTCGGCTGTACTGCCTTTAATACATGTTCTGCTCGCTCAACTGAACAAGCGAACGCAAGACGAACCAGAACCACCTGCATTGTCAGAGATGAAGACAAAGATCGTCACAGATCTGGAGAAGCGTTATAGTGAGGAAAAGGGCGCATTTATGCTGCTTTGAAAGCAAGTTACCTGGATCCACGTTTTCATCGCCTCGTTCATTTGAAAGAGGAGCAGAGACGGCAGGTGCAGGTGGCTATACTGGAGGAGATGAAACAAGTGAATGTGGCAGGAGGCACAGGCAGTGAGGCTGCTGCCGGACAACCCCGTGATCGTCAGCAACCCGCTGAGAAAACTGCGTTATCTGCTATGGGGTGTCTCTTCGGAGACACGTATTGCACGGACAGCCAAGACCAGGACATCAGTCTGCTGCTTCAAAAAGAGATGTTGATGTATGAACAAGAGTCTCCAATACCTGCTCAACAAAATCCTCTCATGTGGTGGAAAACTTTGGGCTCTGGGAGATACCCTCACGTCGCCCAGATGGCAAAGAAATATCTTTCCATCCCCGGATCCTCAGTGCGCTCTGAACACGTCTTTTCCTCCGCCGGGAATATAGTAAATAAAAAGAGATCAGCACTGGCCGCTTCAAATGTGGACCATCTTGTGTTTTTGGCAAATAACCTGTAGGCCTTCAGGCCTAAGACCAGACGCTGACAGTGCACTAAGAAGACAATGGAATAAATTGCAGTCAGTTTTTTTTCTTCCTTTTTTTTTAATACAAGCGCCAAGAATGTAAGTAGCCTTTTTCGTTTTTAAAAGCACTTTATTTTTTATGAACCTCAGGGTAAAAGTTCTTTGTTGTCACATTTCTCGGAACTGTGTGCCTCATTTTATTTAACGTTAAACAGAAACATTACTAAAGTGTATGCTACGACTGAATAGATATGCATGAATAAAGGTTAAATGCACTGCCTCCACTGGTTTGATTATTTACCGTTTCATGTCAAGGAAAAGCTCCATGTTTACCACAGCACAGCTCGCTCGGAGCGTTCAATGTCGGTTCTATATCGGCTACTGTGAAACTTCAATTAATGTTAATAATATTTGTTTCAATCACTGAATGAAGCCTGCTATATTTGGGACAATAGTCGCAACCTTAAATTGCTTGCACAAAACTCTTGATCAGCACTCAAAATGTGTTTATTGTTGTTCATTTTAAACCGTTATGCGCACAGCCGCACATTGCGCAGAGAGCGTGAGGGCGAGAGAGAGAAAGTGCTCGAGTGAGCGAGCGTGAGGTCTGCGGTCTTGGCCATCATTTGATTTACTTGTTTTTCTGTAGGTAATACGTTGTCAAATATGTTTAAACTTAAATACACTACCTATACAAGTAGTTATGTCTCTTTGTATTAATTTGTCCTGTTATTGACGTAATGCGCGTCATTGACAAAATGCGCGTCATTGACAAAATGCGCATGCGCAACCAGATGTTCGAATAGTTCGAATATTGTGTTTTTTTAGAGGGAATATTCGAACATCATTTTTTAGCAATTTTGACAGCCCTAGTCTGCAGCCGAGACCCTCAGAGAATACCTGGAAAACAAAAACCTGACAATCCGCAGACTGATCTCATGAAGTGGTGTATGTATGACATGCCAATTCGTATGTCATTATTGGCGTGTTATCAAGACGCATACTCGCTTTTTAGCGTGTTTATCAACGCAGTTTGGCCTCCATTGACTTACATTACCTTGCGATTGCGTGTCAATTTACGCCGTAGCGAGTAGTATGAAAGGGCGAAAATCCACAGAAGAGCGGGGGATTGTGTCCCGCGTGTCTAGTTTCCTAAACCCAACCGTCCCGTTCTTCTTTTCCTAAACACAACCGGTTCTTCTTTTCCTAAACCCAACCCGTCCGTTGTATACGGCGCTCAAAATGCGTACAGATAACACGCCACTTGGCTTAAGAAAGTGGGTGTGTATGTTTACGCAAAGTCATGATGTCATGTTACAATCTGACTCCATCACCTAAGTAGGAAAACTAATAAACAGTGTTAACTAAAAAATTATTCCCGATGAGTCAAAACTTTAAATAGTTAAGTTTTGAGTCAGTGGATGTGAAGTTGAGGGTCGGAGGTTCAGAGAGGTCGGAGGGGGGGGGGGCTGTAGAACGTTTCAGTGAACGCTGTTGTTATTTCCTTCTTCCAAGAACTTTGGGGGAGAATCTGAAGCATCACTCGGGTCACAACAAGCAGTGCCTGCAGGGGCTCGAGGCCACGTCGTACGACGGCAGACTGATCTGGAAAATTGAGGATTTCGCGAACAGGAGGGAAGCTGAGGTCAAAGGTCAGCCGCCGTGCCTGAGCAGCGTGTCCTTCCAAACCGGACGCTGACAAAATGGCCTCCAAGGTCTATCTGAAATCGGGACGGCGAGGGAAGAGGGACTCAACTGTCCCTTTATGTCGTCCTGATGCCGGGAGACTTCGACGCTCTGCTGCCGTGGCCTTTCAGACAGACCGTGACTCTGTCCGTTCTGGATCAAAGCGGTGCAGAGTCCGTCAACAACGTCGCTGTTGGGTTTTCATGCTTCATTCCTCTCAACGAGCTCGCTGCGTACGTCAAAGACGACACGCTGTTCGTCAAAGTGAAGGTAGACATGGCGGGTTTAGAGCATCTGTAGGCTTCTGTCCTCTACGTCACTGGTTCTAAAATGGCGGTACGTGTCCCTACTTTGGAGGACTGCAGGGGGTATGTGACCCCTTAGGGGTACTTTGGAGGACTGCAGGGGGCACGTGTCCCCCTAGGGGTACTCTGGAGGACTGCAGGGGATAGGCTGTAGTTACTTCTACTGTCTTTTTTTCTCCAAGTTTGTTGCTTTTTTCAAAGTTTTTGTCGCTGTTTTTGAAGTTTGACCGGTTCTCAAGCTTTTTTCCATAATCGCCCTTGGAAAAAGTATGCCCTTTGAAAGGTTTTTTTAAGCCATGTACATGTAGTTTATATAAAGAGGAAGAATACAGCGATGTCAGCGATAGATTTACTAAACAACTGCCTTGTACCTGGAAAACGTTTAAATGATCATGAAAAAAGCTGAAAAAACATGGAAAAAGACGGTAGAAAGAAGGAAGTAAGGCAAGAATAGGTTGGAAATAGTAATAAAAACTTTAAGAAAAAGACAGTAGAAAGAAGGAAGGCTGGGCGCCCTGATAGCTCAGTTGGTAGAGCGGGTGCTCATATCCTCATTCACTCCTCGACGCAGCGGGCCCAGGTTCGACTCTGACCTGCGGCCCTTTGCTGCATGTCATTCCCCCTCTCTCTCCCCCTTCATTTCTTCTGCTGTCCTATCAAAATAAAGGCTGAAAATGCCCAAAAAATAATCTTAAAAAAAAAAAAAGAAAGAAGGAATGCAACACTAGGACAACAAAGAGACAAAAAATTTCAAAAAGCAACAAACTTTGAAAAAAGAGACAAAAACTCTAGAAAAAAAAAAAAAGACTAGAAAAAAGTAAGGAAGAAAGGCAAGAATAGGTCAAAACAAATGACAAAACCTTCAAAAAAGGGTGACAAACTTCAAAAACAGCGACAAAAACTTGAACAAAAAAAGACAGTAGAAGTAACTACAACCTTGTAACTGAAAAACATTTTGCAATAAAACGTACGTACCCCCTGCAGTCCTCCAAAGTACCCCTAGGGGGACACGTACCGGTGTTCGAGAAAAACTGCTCGTTATCGTGTGTAGGATTACATTTATACCCCTAGGGGTACTTTGGATTACTGCAGGGGGTACATGTCCCCCTAGGGGTACTTTGGATTACTGCAGGGGGTACATGTCCCCCTAAGGGTTACTTTGGATTACTGCAGGGGGTACGTGAGAACATGTGACAACCACTGCTCTATGTTATCGTGTGAAGGATTACATTTATTGTATTTTGGCGCGATCACTTCGTTAGTTCGGGAAGGATTTTCTAAAGATGCCGTTAGAATAATTTGAAGGGAGTAAAAAAAAAAATCAACACATAACTCTAAAGGAATAGTTTGACATTTTGACATTGTCTTTCTTTCTGAGTTAGATGTTCAGATTGATACCTCCTTTAAGTTTCAGGATAATCTCAGGGACGTTTGATGGAGCTCTGACTCCAACAACTGACACCAGCTGAGATAACTTCAGAAATATGTTATGCCTGTTATCTTGAGATCATGACTTAACCTTCGTGTTGTCTTCCCGTCGGCAACTTTTGGGTCAAAAATTTAAATGAAAACTTTTTTTCAACCATTTGTTGTTCTTTTTCGACACTTTTCCTATAGTTTTTAGCAAGGGATTTCTTCCCAGGTTTTTTGTCACTATTTGACATTTGTCAATTTCTTTCAGCGATTTTTTTGTTTTGGGCGATTTTTTTTTTCAACGTTCTTTTGTAATTTTTTTTCTTCAAATGCTATTAAATTAAATAAAAGAACCCAAATTCAATAAAAGTAGTGAACTGATCATTTATTTTACTTGTGAAGAGTAATGGTTGTATGGAACCATACACGTTAGTTTCTTTGATTATTTTGGTTGAAAGAAACCCAAATTTCTGATATAGAAACTTTTTAAAAATGGGTCAAATTTGACCCAAGGATAACAGCACGGTTAATTATGTGTGAATAACCGGGGTTGGGAAAATTACTTTGAAAGCAGCTTTCGGAAGCTACCGATGACTTCACACTGGAAGAAGTTGAACTACGGTAAAGCTACCATCAGAGGAATATAGTTTAACTTTCACACCTATAGTTCGGTAGACTTGGTGCAATTCAGGGTCTGTCGTCCTATAATCTGAGATCAGAAGCTAATGATCAGCTTATCTGCAGATACTAAAGGTGTCTTCATTATATAATTGTATTTATAGTGTCAAATCCTAACAGGAGTTATCTCAGGACACTTTACAGATAGAGTAGGTCTAGACCACTCTATCATTTATAGAGACACAACAATTCCACCCCAAAAGTAAGCATTTGGTGCGACAGTGGCGAGGAAAAACGTCCTTTTAACAGGCAGAAATCTCGGACAGACCCTGACTCTTTGGTGGTTGGGCCACGGAGACCCTGATACAGATACACAGATATAGAGAACCAGCATTTGGTTACACCAGGTATGTGTAAGTTCAAACATAGACTAGTTTGAATGTAAGTTCTACCTTAGTTCAGAGTTACAGTGCTACTAAAATGTTAAAGGTTGCACCATCTGAAATAGTTACTATTGTAGGGTTAACTTAAATCTTACACCCCACCCTCACTAATTTACTCTTCTGGGCGTCTTTAACTCTACAGTGTGAAGCTCTACACACGCAAACCATCTGTTCAATCCACAATTACTGCTGCCATCACACAAAATAACCCCAAAACTGTCTGCCCACTGGACACAAATACATCCATTAGACTGAACAGGAAATGAAATGTGGAAATCTAGGTTTCTAATTGGCTGTCAGGTCATAAACCAAGACGCCCGGAGTGTGCCTATGTTCCCACATTTCCTTTTTCATAAATATGTATCAGATTGTGTCCCCCTAACCCTAAAAAATGTTGTGGGAGGATAGGGCTTAAATTGAAGGGAAATGTAGGAACACAAGACCTAATTTTGAAAATGTCCTAGAAATGTGGGAACATAGGGCTGTGAGAACATAGGGCCTAATTTTAAGAAAAATCTAAGAAATGTGGGAACATAGGGCCTAATTTTAAGAAAAATCTAAGAAATGTGGGAACATAGGCCTAATTTTAAGAATAAATCTTAGAAATGTGGGAACATAGGGCTGTAGGACCACTGGGCTGTGGGACCATTGGGCTGTGGGACCATTGGGCTGTGGGAACATAGGGCTGTGGGAACATTGGGCTGTGGGAACATAGGGCTGTGGGAACATAGGGCTGTGGGAACATAGGGCTGTGGGAGCATAGGGCTGTGGGAACATAGGGCTGTGGGAGCATAGGGCTGTGGGAGCATAGGGCTGTGGGAACATAGGGCTGTGGGAGCATAGGGCTGTGGGAGCATAGGGCTGTGGGAACATAGGGCTGTGGGAACATAGGGCTGACCCCAAGATGCCATGTTGCTGCATTTCCACTAGAATTTAAAATAAAGTTGTGTGAGTGGCCGTTTGGACAGACAGCATAATGGCGCTTTTCCATTACATGGTACCAGCTCGATTCGCCTCGACTCTACTCACCTTTTTTGGTATTCCATTACGAAAAAAAGTACCTGGTACCTGCTAACAGGTACTTTTTTTAGTACCTCCTCAGTCGAGGGTCCAAGCGAGCTGAGGCGAGCCGAAAAGGTGATGTGAAAGCGACAGACGGGGGGTGTCCTGAACAAACCCGCTATTTTTAAACAGTTTAGCCAGCTGTTTTTTTTTGCTGCCTCCAGCTTCATTTGAAACAAATTGTGTCTTCTGGCAACAAAAACACACCTTCGACGTTCTGTGTGTGTGTCGCGTTAGGTCACAGTAGTTTACTGCTGCGCCGCTTGTTGTACAGTTCTGTGGGGGCTCCGGCAGAGCTTTCGCCGTGGCCTAACTACACACACACATGGCCGGCTCGACGCACATACCAGCGCACAAGTATAAACATCAGGCCACTTTTACACAGGCTACACAGGCTTCGGCGAAAGCTCTGCGTGGAGCCTCCACAGAACTGTAAAACAAACTCAAGTGGCCTGATGTTTATACTTGTGCGCTGGTGTGTGCATCGACCGGCATACGACCAGCCACGCTGAGGCGGTACTAAAATCTGCAATGGAAAATGGACGTGTGTCGAGTCGAGGCGAGTAGAGTGGAGTCGAGGCGAGTCGAGCAGGTACCATGTAATGGAAAAACGCCATAAGGGTGTGAAGGTCTGAGCCTCTGTAGGTTCAGGATGTGTCGGAGGCTGAAAATGGTGACTGATTTAAGATTTAGGTTGGTTTCACCGTGTGATTGCCGCTCAGGTTTGAAGCAAAAAGAAACACGAACACATACTTCAGGGAAACTCTATCATGTGTCATTTTATCGTTGTTATGGAGATGAGGGACGCAGCAGATCGGTCCAGATTTATCCAGAGACAGGAAGTGGGATTGGTGCGTCTATGACAAAGAGAACTAGGTACTCCATCTTTCTGTGAAAGAGACAGATTTTGTCAGGCAGCTGAGTAGTCAGAAATGAAGTATTCTTGGGCTAGATAGCTCAGTTGGTAGAGCGGCTGCCCTTATACAAAGGTTTATTCCTCGACATAGCAGACCGTGGGTTCGACTCCGAAAACTAACCCTTGTGTTGTCTTCCCCCCCCCCTCCCCCCCCCCGGACCGTGCACTTGTTGTGCTCTCCAGTCAAAATAGAAAATTAACACTTTTGTGACGCTCTTTTTTTCCCTTGTGATTTTGACACTTTCTGATGTTTTTGTCCGTTTTTTTGACACTTTTTTCAATGTTTTTGTCGGCTTTTTTTTTTTGGTTTTGTTTTTACTGTTGAGGCTTTTGTCCACTACCACCAGTACTGTCTACACGCCACGGACACCAACTTATTACCACTAGTGATTTAGTGATTTTTAATAATAGTTATTTTTTGGAATTCACGGTCAATAAACCTCGTTGGATTTTTAAATTATACCTAATTTTTGAGTCAAAAAAGCTGAAATGATGAATTATTTTGACTAATATTAGAGTGTATGTTGATGGATAATCACAGACTTGTGTATGTCAAACTTGAGTCAGAATGTTGTTTAGAAACTGTTTAATTTTTTTTCAAATGCTATAAAATTGAAAAAAAAACTAAAAAAAATCAATGAAAGTAGTGATCATTAACTGTCCTTGCCAACCTGGAACCATCCATGTTAATTTCTCGGTAATTTGGTTGGAAAAGAAACTCATATTATTTAAATATAGACATTTTGATAACGGGTCCAATTTGACCCCGAGGACAACAGGAGGGTTAAGTATTCTTGGGCGCCCGGATAGCTCAGTTGGTAGAGCGCGCGCCCATATACAGAGGTTTAATCCTCGACACAGCGGGCCCTTTGCTGCATTGTTGTTCCCCCTCTCTCTCCCCTTTCATGTTTTCAGCTGTTCTGTCAAAAGCCAGGGCAGCGTGGTGGCAATGTGACCATACGTGCTGCCATCAGCAGCTACGGGGTTATTCACCGCCATGTGACTGTAGGGCCTTACAACACTGTCCATCTTATGACGTTTCTGTATGCTCTACAGGAAGCACTACTGAGACGTGAACAGAGAGGTGATGAGCAGGCAGAGCATCCCATATATGTGGTAATCTGGGACAATGTGAACTTTCACCGTGGTCCTAGAATTCGTGAGTGGTTTGAAAATAACCCACATTTTATAAATGTGTGCCTCTCACCATACTCGCCCTTCCTTAATCCCATTGAAGAATTTTTTTCTGCTAATGGAGGTGGAAGGTCTATGACAGAAATCCTTATGCACAGGAAAATCTCATTCAGTCAATGGATGCAGCATGTGACAACATTGGAGTGGAAGCAATTCAAGGTTGTATTCGGCATGCTAAAGGATTCTTTCCCCGTTGTTTAGCAAGGGACAGGATTGCCTGTGACGTTGATGAGGTCCTGTGGCCTGACCATGCCCAGAGGCATGATGCTGAGGCAGAATGATTCCAAGACATTGCTTGCTATCAATCTGCTGCATATTTTGTTTGTGACTACATTTATATGTGTGCAGGATTGTGCAAGTACTTCATAATAAATATAATTTGTCCCCTGCTCTGCCCTGAGTGCAGTGTTTTGCATGTATCTCTGTAGTGTGTAATGACTGCTGTGTAGTGTTTATGCATTAGCTGGATGTGTGTGTTATCTGAAAACAGTGTTTGGTTTTGAGTAAAGATAACATAGTTCTGAAGCAATTGTTTGATATAGCAAGACAAGTCAAAGATTTTGACAGTGTAGCTTAAGTTTGGTGATTTGTGTTTAAGGTTTTGAGAAAGCGAGAGAAACATTCAAAAAATGTTTTAGCAATTCAGAAATACTGTAACATTGGTAATACACAGTTTATCTTTAGTGTTAGGAAGATATGACGGCATTACTGACACACAAGGTTTCATAGGGGTGGGAAAAATAATCGATTCTTAGATGCATTGCGATTCTCTCATTTTTTTTAAATGTATTGATTTTTATTTAAAAGTTACTGTTTCCAGACAAGTAAAAATCAGAAAACAGAGTGACTGAAAGAGGATGGGATAATGGACAACAACTTAGAGTTTAGGCAAGAGTGCAGAAAAAAACACAAAAATGGCCAACAGGAAAAAATAATTTAATTTTGTATATATACACATGATCTAATAAGACATACATGAAATAATTAGGCAAAATACATATAGACTGTTCATCTACTTTATCACATTACATCTGACCACGTCATGTTTCATGTTCTAAGAAGCCAATGATCCACCTTTAAACATGACTGAGCCTCTGACATGGAAGATTACTGGGAGAGAAGGTGACTTTCATAAGCAGGTTTAACCTTCTTGTTGTCTTTGGGTCAAATTTTACCCGGTTTCAAAGTTTCTTTATCAGAAATATGAGTTTATTTCAACCAAATTAACCAAAAATAACATGGGTGGTTCCCAATGACATTCTTCCCAAGTAAAATTAATGATCACTACTTGAATTGAACTCTGGGTGTTTTATTTAATTTCATAGCATTTGTGGTCTTCCGGGATCAATTTTGACCCGGTGGTGCAATGGGGCACTATTGCGCTCAACAGCAGATGAACACACACACACACACGTACGTATGCACATGTGGAGACACACAAACACCCACACATACATGCACACACACATAACCCCCCCCACCACCACCAACACACACATTCATAGAAACAGCAGCTGAGAACTACCTCACGTAATGGATCACATTATTGTGCTTTCCAGCACATGGAAATGCACCCAAACACAGACAACAAACATGCACATGTACACGTGTGTGTACGCACATGCATTCACACACACACACGCCCGTTGCATAGTGCAATGGATCACACTACTGTTCTTTTCAGCAGATGAACACACACACACGCACATGCAGATGTGCACACACACACACACACAAATACAAACATACAGACACAACTTCAAACTACAGCTTTGTAAACTTTGATGTGTCTTTTCCTAAATGGAGACAAGACAATTTTCTGTAAATTAGTTTTTTTCCCTTTTTGGTAGCTCTCCTTTGTGAATACAATTGCATCAGTTCATTTTAACCTGGGGATATAATTTTCACATACCAGCCATTAGTTTTTTACAATCACTTTGCTACTAATTTCAGAACCTTGACGTCATTTTTCAAAACTCTAGACACAAAACTCAAAACAATCATCACTTGTAACAGGCTGTCCAATGTTCAAAACATTGCATTGTGCATTCATATCTTTAAATAAATCTTGCACAATCATTGGTTCAAAAAACGAATTTATTGTGAAATACCATTGAAACATTAGATCACCCACACACAAGCTACCCATAGTTTCACTGGGTCATCGTTCATACAATCATTAAATATTGTAGTACAAAATAGGGGATACATGTTTCATTATGGTACTAGATGTAAAGACTTCCCTGTAAAAGTACTGCAGTAGTAGAGAGAATACTACAGACAAACCTGAAATGTATTAATGAAAAACATTACAGTACGATCACAACATAGGTTTATTTGAATCAAAGCAAAATAATTAGCTACAAAATAGAAAAGAAAGTTACGAGGAGGCAGGGAATAGTGGACCCAAACGCAGAGTGCAGGCAGGAAGGCAGGAGAAGGTTCAAACTGAGTATTTATTAACAAAAAATGGCAGTACAGAGACTGGAAAATGCTGGGAAAAACTCAGAGGGAAAAACCACAAAAAAAGGCTGAAACAAACAGCCCAAATATAAACTGGCAGAACGAGGACCAAAAACTCACGTAGACAAGGCAACGGACACAAAATCAGACAAGACACTAAGGGAAACACAGAGGCTAAATAAACTAGGAGACGAGCAAACCAGGAACAGGTGAGACAACAGGTGAAACACATCAGGGCGGGGCAGGACAATCAACCAAGGTGGGAAAACACAAAGTAAAGCTGGACATGACAAGACAGAAAACAGACTATCAAAATTAAACAGGAAACAGAAACAACCGACAGAAAACATGAAATCAACTAAACACAGAAACTTGACACAACACAACAGAGAACACAGGAATTAACCAAAAAACACACAATACACAGAACACAGTCAGGACAGGGTAGACACCATAAACAAGGGGATGACTAAACAGAAGTATACAGAATAAATATACAAACACAGGAAAACATACAGAAATAATACAGGAAACCGAAATATACAAAACCAAGCAACAGAAATGTCCAAACCATAACAGAGCCCCCCCCCCCCAAGGGGCGGATACCAGACGTCCAAAAAACAAACAAAACTACCCAGGGAGGGCGACAGTCCGGGGGAGGCAGAAAGTCACTGGGGCACAGGGAACAGAGAGTCACTGGGGCACTCGGGGGAAACAGAGGGCCGCAGAGGCCTGGGGGAAACAGAGGGCCGCAGAGGCCTGGGGGAAACAGAGGGCCAGAGGGCCCACTTGGGGAAGCAGAGGGGCCACTCGGGACAGGGAACAGAGCGGGGCCACTTGGGGAAACAGAGCGGGGCCACTCGGGGAACAGAGCGGGGCCACTCGGGGGAACAGAGCGGGGCCCTGGGACAGGGGACAGGGAGGCCTCGGCAACAGGGGACTGAGAGGCCTCGGCAACAGGGGACTGAGAGGCCTCGGCAACAGGGGACAGAGGCCTCGGCAACAGGGGACTGAGAGCAGCAACGAAGGCAGAAGCCTTCAGGCGGCCGGCGACAAAGACAGAAACCTTCTGGCCACCGGTGACGAAGGCAGAATCCCTCAGGTGGCCGTACTGGACGTCGAGGGCACTCAGGCGGCCGGGCAGGACGTCGAGGATTCTTAGGTGGCCGTCGCCGCAGGCGAGTCCCTTCGGGTGGCCAAACAGGACGACGAGGGCAGCGCCCCTCCGGGGGCCGAGCAGGTCGGCCAAGGCGGAGCCCCTTGGGGGCTGCTAGCCAGCGGGGGATCAGGGAGGCTGCTGGCTAGCCTGGGCTCAGGAAGGATGCTAGCTAGCCTGGATTCAGGGGGGGCTGCTAGCTAGCTGGGACTCAGGGGGGCAGCTAGCTAGCTGGGACTCAGGGGGGCAGCTAGCTAGCTGGGACTCAGGGGGGTTGCACGTCAGCTCGGGAACAGAAGGGTTGCACATCAGCTCGGGAACAGTAGGGTTGCACGTCAGCTCAGGGACGCTAGGGAGCGAGGACTCTGGGGTGAAGAGCGGGGCACGGTGATGGGAGCCATGATATCCTTTTCCCCATCTTCGACCTGTGGTTGCCAGTGGGTTCTGGGGAAGCCAGCAAGGGAGCGGGCGGATCGACAAACCCTGCACTGATGGCCACGGTGTTTGCCGACTGGGGAGGAGGCAGGCTGGTGGGTGAGTCACTGGAGGTGGCTTGTAAAAAATAATTTAGCCAGTACTTAAAACCCTCCAGCTGGGGAACGAAGTGACTCACCCACGGTCTCTCTGACAACCACTGCCGCTGGATGGCGAGCTTCTCCAGGAGAGGAGGGTGCCGGTCAGGCTCTGAGCAAAGCAGACACTGCACAGTCCAGCCGAACTCCAACACCTTCTTCTTAAAAAGAAGCTTCCCCGCTGGGTCCATGATGGTTGGATTGTTCTGTTACATGGCAGGAGAAAATAGGACCCAAATGCAGAGAGCAGGCAGGCAGGCAGGGGAAGGTTCAATCTGAGAATTTATTAACAAAAAAAACGGCAATACAAGGACTGGAAAAACTCTAAGGGAAAACTCACAAAAGCAGGGCAACGGACACACACAGACACAAAACAATCCAACAAGAGGCAAAGGGAACACAGAGGTTAAATACACGAGGTAATGAACAAATGAGGGACAGGTGATACGACAAGTGAAACACATCAGGGCGGGGCAGGGTAATCAACAGAGGCAGGAAACACAGAAAGTAAAACTAGACATGACAAGACAGAAAACAGACTATCAAAATAAAACAGGAAACAGAACCTAAACAGGGAAATACACAACAAAATATACACAGACCACAATACACAACCAAGGATAAATTTACAAGACAGGGAACAGAAAAATACAGAATAAATATACAAAAACAGGAAACATACAGAAATCATAATACAAGCAACAGAAAAATACAAAACCAGGCAACAGAAATGTCCAAACCATAACAAAACAGTTCAAAATGGCCAACTTCCAGTTGGGCAGAGCTGATGAAAGCAAATTGGAAATATGTCCATAAGGATGAGAGCAGTGCTTAATTTGTAAAGTGGGAGGTCCCAGAGCGCAGATGGGGGGGAGGGGGGTGTATCCGGCGACAAAAACGGGGGTTGGAGGTAACGGAACAAAAACAAAAGGGTTAGAAAAAGTTATCCCTTATTAACTGTTTTTGTTCTCTGTAAACTGAGCGTCCGTCCATATTTGCCTTTGTTTGAGTGTCCCCGACAAATGTACCCTCTTCTTCGCCATCATAAGCTCACAATATTTTTCCCCTGGGTGAAACAAGGCTAACAGCAATCTCAACCAACACAAGTGCCTGTGTCACTTGAAGTGCCTCCCCTCCTTCCGTCCACCTCCCCCCCCCCGTCTTACCCATTGACTGTAAATATTAACAGTCTATGGTCTTACCCTGAAAATTCACCTCAAAACACATCAAAAATGCATACACAAGATTTTTGTGCAACTGTCAACACCAGACGGATCTTATGAAATGGTGTATTTATGACACGACAATTCGTATGCCATTATTGGCGTGTTATGAAGACGAATACTCGCTTTGTTGGTGTTTATCAACGCCGTTTGGCCTCCATTGACTTACATTACCTTGCGTTTGCGTGTGAATTGACAACGTAGCGAGTACTATGAAAGGGTGAAAAGGTTGGTCGGGGTGGAGGATGAAACACAGGACTTTCACTCAGGAGACCGGGGATCGCGTCCCGCGTGTGATGTTTGTTGTTTTCCAAATCCCAGCCGGTTCTTCTTTTCAACCCGCGTGACGTTAAAACCAACCGTAGTCTCATGATAACACGTAGCCTTGCGATTACACGCTATGTGGCTTCAGAAAGTGGCTTGTATGTTTACGCTGTGAAGTTGCAGACTGCCGTTCGTGTTTACAGCGTAGACATACACGCTGATAGCTCAAAATGCGTGCAGATAACACGCCACTTGGCTTTAGGAAAGTGCCATGTTTATTTACGTGAAGTCATGATGCCATGCACACACACACACACACACACACACACACACACACACACATACACACTGTCGCAATAGCCACTGCTAATGCTTGCTCTTGGGGGAACTATTGGAATTGTTGGGGCTTTATAGAGAGTGGTCTAGACCTACTCTATCTGTAAAGTGTCTCGAGATAACTCTTGTTATGATTTGATACGACTTGTATACGACTTTGATATGACTTTAAGGTCACTTTCACACTTGTAGTTCAGATCATTTGGTCCAGACAGGAGGAAATTTATCCATTGTTGTCTTGTCTTGTTAGTTCTGATCCGTTTCGATAAATCCCTTTAGACACTGCCAGTGTCTGCAGTTTGTATCTTTTGTCCTCCTGTAAATCAGACAGCAGCTTCAGACCTGATTCTCCTGGATGACTGAAGTCCAGCATCAGTTCTCTGAGGTGTGAAGGGTTCGACTTCAGAGCCGAGGCCAGAGACTTACAGCAGCTCTCTGTGCAGTATGACAACCTGAGAGAGAAACACATTGGTTTAATACCACAGTAATATAGAGCTGCAAAGATTAATCGTTTAGTTGTCAACTTTTAAATTAATCGCAAACTATTTTGATAATCGATTAGTAAGTTTGAGTCATTTTTTTAAGACAAAAGTAAAAATTCTTTGATGTCAGCTTGTTAAATGTGAATATGTTATAGTTTCTTCTCTCCTTTGGGACAGGAAACTGAATATCTTTGAGTTGTGGACAAAACAAAACATTTGAGGACGTTTTTGGGAAACACTGATCCACATTTTTCACAATTTTCTGACATTTTATAGAACAAACTAATTGATTAATTGAGAAAATAATAAACAGATTAATGGACTATGAAAATAATCGTTAGTTGCAGCCCTACAGTAATACAAACATCAGGTGTTAAAATCAATCCCTAGTCTTTATTATCTCTGGTGGTTTCATTTTATTGGGTCTTCCAATATCCAAACATCAGCCAGAAATCTGACTCAGCATTACAATTCAACAGATTAATTCTGTCATCAGCAGCAGCTTTTTCCTCATCAGGTCACAGGCTAAAATGAAACCTTTTTCTCTCTTTTGGAGATCTGGAGACCGTCAGATGATTTTATTACTCCACGTCTTGACTGCTGTAACCAGCTCGCCTGCAGCTACATCCAGATTTCTGTGTCATACCTACAGCGGCTAAGTCTGTAAGCTGTGAAGTTACGCCGTAGCTGCTGAGATATGTGTCTACATGTTGGGGCTACGGCGATGACAGAGTTACCACATGGGGAAAGCAACTGTGATTGGCAGCTTGTGTTTGTGAGTGAAGACAACATTGAAGAAGTTAAAGAATCTTCTTCTCCTTTACAGGAACAAACATTAACAAAGTGATGACACAGCAGACCTTCATCCCTTTGTAAAAATGAATGTATGTGAACACAGTGCAGTGTTTCCCACAGGTTGAGAATATACTTGTGGTGGTTGAGGGCGCAGGATGTGACGGCGCGGCGTGTGATAGCTGAGTTCAGTTATAAACTAGTCAAATGAAGGTGAAAACAATGACTACATAACTTTATCCGATTAGAAAATTAGACTAAAATATGATACAGATGAAAATATTGCGACACTTTGCTGCATCTGACACTATTTCAGGGTAGTTATTAAGGCGGCACGTTATGAGGAAAATATGCGATATACCCCAAAGTTGTTGAATATCACCATAATGATATTACTTGTTATAAATAAACATGTTAAAATGTACTCAGTTCTGCATTTCTACTGCTTTCAGTATTCTGCTAAAATACAACAACTTACTTGTTGAAGTTAAAACAAATGACAGGAAAGTGGAGCCATGATGTGCTTTGTCAATTAAATCACTTTTTTTTAGTAGCCTACAGTTAACCCAAGGCAAGACCACCAGCAGCATGCTACTACTAATGTAACGATAGCTTCTGAGCCTGAAGTGCAACGTTAACGCCGTCATGACTCATGCACACGGCGCAAGACTTCACTAGGGGAAGGGGCTGGGGGAAGCTGGTCTAGGTGTGCTAGAAAATACACTGTTTGGAAAAAAAACTTATCCTGATTTTATCTACCTGGGCAGTGCACCAAAGTAGAACGTAATTTATGTATGGGAAACACTGCAGTGATTACTGTCGTCTCCTGTTGAGTAATGAGACAATAATGTTAGAAGTTACTTGATGTAACTCGAGTTCTATGAATCTGTGTGTGTAGCTCACTGTCGCTCTGCATCACACAGTGAATGAAAGAATGTAAACACAGTCACTGTGGGGAATATAAAGCATCACGTGGCCTGATCAGGAACAACAGATACTCCAAAATAGAAATAGATAGGTGATCAATGGGGGAAATTCTGACTGACAATGAAATGGTCTGAAATTAAAAGCTAGATAAATTATATTATTAACAGAACAGGTGTCCAGGGAAGAAAGAATTACAGAAAACTGTCTGAGAAGTCTCACCTCAGTATCTCCAGTCTACACTGGGGTTTCCTCAGCCAATCAGAGAGCAGCTTCACCCCCTGGTACTCCAGATAGTTGTGGCTCAGGTTGAGTTCTCTGAGATCAGAGGAGTTGCTGAGAGCAAAGGTCAAAGACCGGCAGCCAGCTGCTGTTAACCTGCAGTCGCTCAGGCTGGAAGGAGACATTTAAACACAGTTTTCAGATCAGAGTTTGTTTTGTGTTCTAACTTTTTATGAAAGATAATATTCATAAATAAAAAATAAATAATATAATAAATGTTGTAGCAACTATAATGTAGCTTTAGTGTTTCTTAATGTATTTGTTAACATTTGTAACTCCTCCTGTGTCGAATCTTTGGTCTGAACTGGTCTTTAGTCTGTGATGTTGCATGTAGGTGACAGTTTCATTTGGTTCTATGTTGCTTCATGAATCTTTGAGGTGTTAAAACTAATTAGAAAATATTAATAATCAGACCTGACTCACACATGTTGAACATCAGTAATGGGACATCTTCAGAAGTACGGTCAACAGGAGAGTTTTAGCCAGCTGGACACTAATTTAGATGTTAAATGTCCCCAGAGTCAGATAGTATTATGTATATTTTGTTTTATTTGTATTATTGTCCAGTTTAGTTTAGTTGCAGCATGTGTTTAGCTTAGCTTAGCACAAAGAATAGTAGCAGCCCCATTAAAAGTGAAGTATTCCACCTTTCAACATGTTGAATCTTGTTAGCTCCATGTAACATGTACATCAGACAGACTTAGAGGTGTTGGAGGAGAGTTTTTCTCTTTTGATGGAGCTGTGCTAACAGTTTCCCCCTGCTTCTAGTCTTTATGCTAAGCTAGGAGCTATCTCCGCACAAAGTTAAAACTGATATCCAACGTGAAACATCCGACTGAGAAAAATAGAGAATGATTAAAGATGGTAAATGTACTACTGTATTATCACGACATGATATAAGATATCTGAAGGGAATCTTTCATCTATGTTCACTGTAACATGAAAGAAAACTACGCCCAGTTTATGTGTCACAAATTCAACATTACTTGTATTATTATTATTATACTGTGCTTCTGGATGTTCTTACCAGAGTCTTTGAAGTTTGCAGTTGGGACTTTTTAGACCATCAGAGAGCAGCTCCACTCCAGAGTCCAGCAGTTTGTTTCCACTCAGGTCTAACTCCTCCAGACCAGAAGACTTCGAGCTGAGAACTGATGAAATGTTTTTACAACATCTGTCGGTGAGGTCACAGTAACTTAACCTGAAGTTAAAAACAAAATGACTGTTAACATTTTGCAAACACTTCCCTCTGTTCTCTACACTTAAACACAACCAGAGAGCTGCAGAGCTGTTGGGTTTCTCGAGGTTGAATACTTATGAAGCTTTCTTTGATGCTTTGAGCACTGGCAGCAGCCTCTCCAGAACTTCATCTGATCCTTCATGCAGGCAAGCGGGGTTAAGACCGCAAACAAAGAGAGGCGGGCTAACGTTAGGCTAAGGCTAACTTCTTATCGGCTATCACTTCGCAGCATTTTCCTCGTCAATGTACGGTCTTTAGCAAACAAAATTGATGATCCTCAGCTGCAGATCACCACTCCTAAATGTATTATGGACTGCAACATCATGATTTTCATGTAAACATAACAACAGCGCTGTGCAACAGCATCTGTGAATGATGAGTGTGACGCTACAAAAGAGAGACACACGAGTGTAGATGACGTTACCTACCCACGTAGTAACTAATCATATTCCCTCTCACACACATTGGCCAAATCTGGCAGACTCACTCTCTCCTCCTTTTCAACATAAAATAAAAAAAAATAAAAAGTCATAAAATTTGCAGGTCGCACAAGTGGGAGTAGTTTTAAAAATGACTTGCTCCGTCTCAAAAAATGGTCGGTCGCAGTCTGGAGCCCTGCCCTCTAAGAACATATCTGGAACGACATGTCGACAATGAAATTGTGTTAAAACTAATTAGAAAATATTAATAATTAGACCTGACTTAGACATGTTGAACATCAGAATTGGGACATTTTCAGGTGTATGGTCAACAGGAGAGTTTTAGCCATTCAACATGTTGAATCTTGTTAGCTACATGTTACATGTACATCAGACAGACTTGGAGGTGTTGGAGGTGAGTTTTTCTCTTTTGATGGAGCTGTGCTAACAGTTTCCCCCTGCTTCTAGTCTTTGTGCTAAGCTAGGAGCTATCTCTGGACAAAGTTAAAACTGATAACCACCTGAAACATCTGACTCTGAGGAAAACAAAACGATTAAAGATGTTAAATGTACATTATCACTAGAGGTGTGAATCTTCACTGATCTCCCGAGTCGATTACAATTATCATGTCTTTGATTCGATTCGATATCACAATGCATCACGATGCGTCAAATACATTTTTCTATTAAAGCCATATAGGATATTTAATTCATAGCTTTTCAAGCTCAAAAAGCAAAACATTCTGCAGTGCTCTAATACTAAATAAATTGGATACATAAAACTACAGCACTGAGCACATGGCACTTCCTGAATGTGCAAAAACATAACAGAATATGTAAACAGAAATGTTGTTAGGCCTACATTAAATTGTAAACAGAAATAATCGATTATGGCCCGGTTGATTATTGATGCAGCATCGTCCATGTCCATGCATCAATTATTTGATTAATTTCAAACCTCTAATTATCACCACATGATAAGATATCTGATAGGGGTGGAACGGTACACAGAAGTCACGGTTCGGTTCATACTTCGGTTCAGACATCACGATTCGGTACGAGTTCGGTACAATGGAAAAGCAAAACAAAAATGCAGAAGGCAATTTGTTTTTATTGTGCATGTCTCAGGCTGTACCACCTAGTGCCATACAGTCTCTCCCCTGAGCTAGCTGCAACAGCCTGAAGTGTGTGAAGTAAGATGTAAACAGTAAACAATAAGTACCTCACATCATCTCTAGACTCCATCTGGAACTTGTAAACAAAATAAGACAATCAGCTATAAAACTGAAAATACAGCATCTCTTATTTATGAAAGTGCAAATTACATAGAATAATAACAAAACAAAAATATGTGGATGGGATGGCATGTTGTAATGAGATTCGAGTACATAAAGCAAATACTTGAAGCCCTATTTCTATTTGTATCTAAAGGCTGGTTAAGAACTGTAGGGAGGAGAAGTTGGAATTTTTTTTTGTCTCGGTCCAGTGATTGGTACTTCTGGGTGATGGTGTCGGATATGCGTTAGCATGTTAGATGTATTTCCACTCACATACCCAACAACTGCTTAACAACGCCGACACAGTCCTCATCTTATCCACCACTCTCTCGCCTGAACTACTGTAACTGACCCGAAGACCGAAGTTTTCGAGGTGGGGACGGCACCAGGTGAGATGGCATGAGACGAGAGGGCTTGACATGGAAGGCTCCAGGCTGCAGCCATACAGTCTCGAAGTTTTCCCAAACTTGCGATCTTAAAGAGGCCGGCGGGTCCTCTAACTCTTGTGGGTTGCCACCACCAGCCATACTCGTCCTTAGTGCTGCTATCTTGGACTCACTCACTGGACCGTCGACCTGACAAAAAACTGAATGTAGGCGGAGCTCGACTAGCTTCATAACTAAGGCAAGGCTACAGATTAGGTGTACCTAGAACCCGCATATCTAACAGTAGTTCCGCATTACATTAGTTCTGCATTACATTCATTAATTTGCATGCAAGTTTTATTTACTTTTATACCGTGTATTCTCCGTGTAAATTCATGCACCGAACCGTGATGCCCATACCGTTTCGGTTCAATACAAATACATGTACCGTTCCACCCCTAATATCTGAAGGGAATGTTTCATCTATGTTCACTGTAACATGAAAGAAAAGTAAACTACTCCCAGTTTAAGTGCCCCAAAGTCCACATTGTATTATCAATCACCTCATACATACTGTGCATCTGGATGTTCTTACCTGAGTCTCTGAAGTTTGCAGTTGGGACTTTTTAGACCATCAGAGAGCAGCTTCACTCCAGAGTCCAGCAGATAGTTTTCACTCAGGTCTAACTCCTCCAGACCAGAAGACTTTGAGCTGAGAACTGATGAAATGTTCTCACAACATCTGTAGGTGAGGATACAGCTACTTAACCTGAAGTTAAAAACAAAATGACTGTTAACATTTTGCAAATACTTCCCTCTGTTCTCTACACTTAAACACAACCGGAGAGCTGCAGAGCTGTTGGGTTTCTTGAGGTTGAATACTTACAAAGCTTTCTTTGATGCTTTGAACACTGGCAGCAGCCTCTCCAGAACTTTATCTGATCTTTCGTATTTCTTCAGGTCAAAGACATCCAGGTCTTCATTGGAAACGAGCAGCTGAAAGGCCAGAGCTGACCAATGTTCAGGTAAGAGTTTACCAAAATGTCCTGAGCTCTGGTACTTTTGGACTTGCTCTACCAGAGACTGGTCACCCAACTCATTTAAACAGTTAAACAGGTTGATGCTCTTGTCACTGTTGGACAGTTTCTTGATCTTCTCATGAATGAACTTGATTGTCTCCTGGTTGCTCTGTGGACGTCTTTCTTTGAATCCAACTCGTTTCTGAAGAAGCTCCTGATTTTTATCCTGTGACAGACCGAGCAGGAAGCGCAGGAACAAGTCCCATTGTCCATTATCGCTGAACAAAGCCATATCCACTGCGTTCTGGTGGAGGAGGAAGATGGGATGTTCTCCTTTCTCTGATGGCACTTTCACACTTGTCTGGCTGGAAAGCAGATTTTCTCCACTATCTAAGAAAGTCTCTAACACATACAGAGCTGCCAGAAACTCCTGAACACTTAAATGAATGAAGGAGTAAATCTCTTGTTTGTGAAGACCAGATTCTTTTCTTATGATCTGTGTACAAACTCCTGAATTAACTGCAGCTTGTTTCAGATCAATTCCACAACTTTTAAACTCGTTTTCATAGAAGCTTATGTTTCGCTTCTTAAGCTGTTCAAATGCCAGCTTTCCCAATTTCATGATCACATCTTTGTCTGTTTCACCTTCCTGATATTCTTTCAGCTTTGTCTGGATGATCAGGAAGTGTGTGTACATTTCAGTCACAGTCTTGGGCAACTCCGCTTCTTCTGTTTCTCTTAGGAGACTCTGGAGAGCTGTGGCTGAAATCCAACAGAAGACTGGGATGTGGCACATGATGTACAGACTTCTTTGCGTCTTTGACTGAAGATGATCGGAGATCTTCTGAGCCATTTCCTTGTCACTAACTTTCTTCTGAAAGTACTCCTCCTTCTGCTCATCATTAAAGCCTCGTACCTCGGTCACCCTGTGGAAGATCTCCGGAGGAATCTTAGTGGCTGCAGCTGGTCTACTTGTGATCCAGACTGAGGCTTTGTGCAGCAGTTTCCCTGAGATTAAGTTGGTCAGCAGGACGTCTAATGTTGTGGTCTTTGTAACATCGCGGCACATCTCATTGTTGTTGAAGTCCAGAGGTAATTGGCTTTCATCCAGGCCATCAAAGATGAACAAAACACTTGATTCACTGTAGTCTGACTTTTCCAAATCCTTCACTTCTTCAAAATAGTGACCTATTAACGTCAGAAGACTCCAATCCTTATCTTTTATCAAGTTTAAGTCTCTGAATGTGAATGGAAATATGAAATCAGTAGTTTGGTTGGCTTTTCCTGTTGCCCAGTCGTGAGTGAACTTCTGCACAGCGACAGATTTTCCAATGCCAGCGATTCCCTTCGTCAGAACTCTCTGAGGAGGGTTTTCTTCATTTGATAAAGGTTGAAGAATGGCATTGACCTGGATTTTCTTCTCCTCACTCAAACTCCTTTTGCATTCCAAGTTAACCACTTCATGTTCACTATTAACCTCCCCACTGCCTCCTCGTCTGATGTAAAGCTCCGTATAGATCTTGTGTAAAGGAGTCGATTCCTCTTCCTTTATTCCTTGTGACAGATCCTTTGTTGTATATTCAAGGTAAGATTTTAAGTTATCTCGGCACCGTTGAATGTTTGCTGAAAGATGAATGAAATCATAGTTACATTATTTTCACGTACTCTTCCACGTTAGCAAATACAGTATGTATGTCCAAGTGTGCCTTGGTATTTTCATATCCATGTCCAGATTTACTTGGACGGATATCTGGTCCATATAAGTGCAAGTAACCCTAAATAACATCATTCATTTTAGATGATTACACCAACAAGATGCTCAGATGCTGGAAGGCTAACAAGATTTATGTTAGCAAACAAAACATGTGAAGTATAAGATGGACAGACAACAGAGAAGAAAAACATTTTAGCTTCAACAATGTAATCTCCACAAAACCTTATAATAATTCAGTCTAGTTATATTTTCATTGCAGAATTAAGGTGACGTTTTTTGTTGCCATTTGATTGTAAAAAATCTGTTAACAAACACAATACCTTTGTTTTTGGGAGAAGCAGCTTTCGTCTCGTCTGTCCTGTCAGGAGACGAGGCTGAAACACAAACATGTTACATTTTAATCCGGTACATATTTAAACATAAATGTGTTTTATTTGATTTATAAATTCAGGGGAAACATTTACCACATGTGTTGTTGACATTAAGCGTTATATTCCCTCCCACATTAAAATCTGTAAACTGAGGTATGCTGACAACAGCTCCATGCTGGGCGGTGACTGCTGGTCTTCCTGCGCCCCTCTGAGTTTCAGCTGATTGAGAATAGACAAAATAATCAGGAACCACAACTCATCAACTCATCAACTGCTATAAAGAGGTTCAGAGGTTCAGTTTTGTTAGAGCTGATTTGGCAAAGACCTGAAAGATCAAGAACAAATAAAGCTTGGTAGAAATAAACGTTGCTTTGCATACGAGGTTCCCAGCCCCTTCGGGCTTGGACCCCTAAAAATCAAAATGAGAAGCAGAGCTGTCAGCTGAAGGATAAGGTGGTGAGGGAAGCTGACGGACAGTTTTTTACTTCTAATCTCTACTCAGATGTTTACAAGTTGCTTTTAGGTTTGAGGGAGGACAAACAATCTAAGATGGGTACCACGTATCTTCCATCATAGTTTGGGTTGGTTGGATTTAGGTACGAGGAGTCAGATTGAATAGGGTTAGGAAAAGAATATCAAGGGAAGCCAATCAGAGGCAGAGTAAGGTGGTCATGCTTTTGCCATCCTGAGTAAGAAAACATTACCAACTGTATTCTGTAAATAAAAGACACAAAGGCCCAAGATAATCTTTTATTTCCTCACTGCTGAAGCTCCAGAAAGTCATCTGAAGTGTGAGCCATAACATGGCCGCTGTATGACAGCTGTATTGAGTAAAATTGAAGTGCGTTTGTTTCATCAGAGGCTGGTGTGTATACAGCCTGTGAGCCATCATCTTACCACGCTGTGATGTTTCTGGATCCTCAGGCCGGCTAAAGCTAAAGCTTGGTAGAAATAAACATTGCCTTGAATACCCGGTTCCCAGCCCCCTCGGGCTTGGACCCCCTAAAAATCTAAATAAGAAACAGAGCTGTCAGCTGAAGGATAAGGTGGTAAGGGAGGCTGATGGACAGTTTTCTGCTTCCAATCGCTACTCAGATGTTTACAAGTTGTTTTTAGGTTTGAGGGAGGACAAACAATCTAAGATGAGTACCATGTATCTTCCCTCTCTCTGTCTGCCAACATTTTCTGTCTCCACCTCAACTCATCTTTCTCTTAGGATGGCAAAGTCATGACCCGCCCTACTCTGCCTGTGATTGGGTCGTGCTTGTTGCCATCATAGTTTGGGTTGGTTGGATTTAGACACGAGGAGTGAGATTGAATAGAGTTAGGAGAAGAATATCAAGGTAAGCCAATCAGAGGCAGAGTAAGGTGGCCATGCTTTAGCCATCCTGAGAAAGAAAACATTACCAACTGTATTCTGTCAATAAAAGACAAAAAGGCCCAAAAAGTGTTTCTTTTCTTTCAGACCTTTTTGTATCCTCACTGCTGAAGCTCCAGAAAGTCATCTGAAGTGTGAGCCATAACATGGCCGCTGTATGACAGCTGTATTGAGTAAAATTGAAGTGTGTATGTTTCATCAGAGGCTGGTGTGTATACAGCCTGTGAGTCATCATCTTACCAAGCTGTGATGTTTCTGGATCCTCAGGCCGGCTAAACAAGTTTCCCATTCTGCCTTTCTTCACCCAGCTGCTCTCACTGTAGACGAATAAACATCACACAGGTAAGGAGCTGAAGTCAGAAAGTGATTTTATATTATAAAGCATCTTTCCATACAGTACAGTATTTATTAACAATGAGAAGACAAAGAGCAAGTTAGTAGTTAGACTCATTTTAGACCAGCTTGTAAAGTGGACGTTAGCAGGTGGCAGCAGTAGGCGATGACAAAAAGCTGCGGACAAGTCGAACAGTTTCCAGCCATTTGAAGCAGCCTTCAGGCTGAACAGGAAGTCACAGAAACACTCACATCCTGTTAGATCTGATTCTGATGTATTTCAATGTTATCAGACCCATATATATGCAGTCTCCAGTTGTTTTGATTATGCCCTACATGTGATCTGTTGCTGTAGATCTGTAGTCTGAATGTCTTTAGTCTCTCTGACTAATAAACGTCAGCCACACAACATGTGTTCTGTTAACAGAAAGAAGCTTCAAATCAGACAATATCAATCTAAATCTGCCCTGGGTCTTGCAGTCGGTAGAGAGCAACTGCAGCACCTGGCTCTAAAAACTGCGGCCGCCTCGATCTCATGAGGTTATCTTTGCCAACGTGTCCATGATGTCAGACACGTTAGACACAAATCTATTGTCAGGACACGCCCTCATACTCTTCTTCTGACTGGCTAGTAGTCCTTACCTAGTAGGGGTGGGTGATATATATCGTCTACAATAATATCATGATTGTTGTGTTAACGATGTGCAAATTGATTATCGAGTATTTAAATTACTTAGAAAAAAACACTTCAAAACACGCAGGGGTAGAAGGGGCGACAAAGATGACTGTGACAAAGATGACTGTGACAAAGATGACTGTGACAAAGATGGCTGTGACAAAGATGACTGTGACAAAGATGGCTGTGACAAAGATGGCGGTGACAAAGATGACTGTGACAAAGATGGCGGTGACAAAGATGACTGTGACAAAGATGGCGGTGACAAAGATGGCTGTGACAAAGATGACTGTGAGAAAGATGGCGGTGACAAAGATGGCTGTGACAAAGATGGCGGTGACAAAGATGGCGGTGACAAAGATCACTGTGAGAAAGATGGCGGTGACAAAGATGGCTGTGACAAAGATGGCGGTGACAAAGATGGCGGTGACAAAGATGGCTGTGACAAAGATCACTGTGAGAAAGATGGCGGTGACAAAGATGGCTGTGACAAAGATGACTGTGACAAAGATGGCGGTGACAAAGATGCCTGTGACAAAGATGACTGTGAGAAAGATGGCGGTGACAAAGATGACTGTGACAAAGATGGCGGTGACAAAGATGGCTGTGACAAAGATGACTGTGACAAAGATGACTGTGACAAAGATGACTGTGACAAAGATGGCGGTGACAAAGATGACTGTGAGAAAGATGGCGGTGACAAAGATGGCTGTGACAAAGATGACTGTGACAAAGATGGCTGACAAAGATGGCTGACAAAGATGGCGGTTACAAAGATGGCGGTTACAAAGATGACTGTGACAAAGATGACTGTGAGAAGGATGGCGGTGACAAAGATGGCGGTGACAAAGATGACTGTGACAAAGATGGCGGTGACAAAGATGGCTGTGACAAAGATGACTGTGAGAAAGATGGCGGTGACAAAGATGACTGTGACAAAGATGGCGGTGACAAAGATGACTGTGAGAAAGATGGTGGTGACAAAGATGGCTGTGACAAAGATGACTGTGACAAAGATGACTGTGACAAAGATGACTGTGACAAAGATGGCTGACAAAGATGGCGGTGACAAAGATGGCGGTTACAAAGATGGCTGACAAAGATGGCGGTGACAAAGATGGTGGTGACAAAGATGGCTGTGACAAAGATGGCTGACAAAGATGACTGTGACAAAGATGACTGTGACAAAGATGGCTGACAAAGATGGCGGTTACAAAGATGGCGGTTACAAAGATGGCGGTTACAAAGATGGCGGCGACAAAGATGGCGGCGACAAAGATGGTGGCGCGCGATTGTGCAGTGGCTCCTAGCTCTCCTGTCGGTGTATATTTATGTTTTTTGTTTGTGGTTTTTTTTTAGTAGCTTGTGCTACTAGAGGGAAGAACACACTAGACCATGTATACTCTAACATCAAGAAAGCATACAGAACTGCTCCTCTCCCTCACCTGGGCCAGTCAGATCACATCCAACTACTCCTGATCCCAGCATACATCAGTCAGATCACATCCAACTACTCCTGATCCCAGCATACATCCCGGTCAGAAGGACTATACAGCCAAGTAGAAGGACTATCAAAACCTGGCCTGACACTAACCTATCCCAGCGCCAGGACTGCTTCCAATAAGAACATGGTTGTGTGCAGTATGTTACAGAACAGAGCCCTTTGTTTATAGTTATGATTCCATGTTGCTTGTATTGCACAATTTCCATTACAGCAGAGGTGTACAACTGAATGTTCACTCAGAGTTCAATGTTCCTACACCAGTTCAATTTTGTATGCCTTTGAATTGTTTTTACTTGAATACTTACATTTTAAAGAAAATAAATAAGAACTGTTTTCATTCAACATTGTGCCCATTATTATCATCAGTGATTAAGTAACTCAGACTTTTAAAAACACATTTTTAAAAGATATCGTCTAATTATCGGCAAAATCACCAAAAATATTGAGATATTATTTTTTGTCCATATCGCCCACCCCTATGACCTAGCTACTGCGCATGTGCGACTCCCAACAAAGATGGAACAGAAGTGAGAGGTCTCACTCTGTAGCTAAAACAGAGAGCTCAACACACAGGGTGAAAAGAGGAGCTGCAGCAATGTGCAGTACAACAAAAATCTGGAGTTTTTTTAATTAAACAACGTAAGCCTATTGTGGTACAACCTCTAAATACAATTATGAACCTGAAAATGAGCATAATATGAGGTCTTTAATAAACGAGGCTTCTCAGTGATCTTCAGCAACCTTTCTCAGCTGTTGTTGATGTTGACATTATTATTATTTTTTTTTAATATCTTTTATTTTGAAAACAATAGTAATAAAAAAAGTTAAAAAATAAAACTGCATAATTTCCAGTACTTAAAGACCTCAATTTACACGCAAAAAGGAGTAGGAAGAAGTAAAACTTATGTACTCCTACCCCTTTGTACCCTTTCTATCATAATAAATGCGTTAGCTACAAAATAATAAGTCTATAGAGATAATAAATCTGTAATCAATGAAAATATATTTTCAGAAGTTCTATTCACATTCATATATTTAGCCATACACAACAATAATTATACACATACCACAAATTGTTCAATATAAGCCCAGGTTATTAATTGCACTGTGTTTCTCTGTACCTCTGGAATATAATTTCTTTGAACATCTTTTTGAATTCGAATATGTTTAGACATTGCTTTAATTCAATATGTAGTTTATTCCACAATTTAGTGCCACTGACAGATAAACAGAAACTTTTCCTTGTAGTTCGAAAACTGGGAGTCTTAAAATTTGACTTTCCCCTTAATTCGTAGCCCCCCTCTCTTTCAGAAAATCTTTTCTGTATGTTGCCAGGCAATAAATTGTTTCTCACCCTGAACATAATTACTGCTGTTTGAAATTTGACTAGGTCAAGTCATTTTAATGCTTTAGACTGTGAAAATAGTGAATTGGTGTGTTCCAAATATTCAGTGTTATGAATTATTCTTATTGCTCTTTTTTGAAGTATAATTAACGATTTCAATGAATTTTGATATGTGTTTCCCCAAACCTCTACACAATAATTTAAATAAGGTAACACCATTGAGCAATACAAAATGTGGAGTGATTTGTAGTCTAAAATGTGCTTTGCTTTAGCCAAGACTGAAATACTTCTAGACAGTTTTGTTTGGATATATTTTATGTGAGATTTCAGCAAATCTTGTCATCTATAATCACTCCAAGGAATTTCATTTCGTATACTCTTTCTATATTGACACCTTCTATCTATAACTGAACTTGATTGATTGATTTACGATTGCCAAATATCATGAATTTGGTTTTACTCACATTTACTGGTAACTTATTCGTGTCAAACCACTGTTTTATTTTTCTGTATTCTGAAGTGATGATGTCCAGGAGTTGCTGTAAATTGTAACCAGAACCAAAGATGTTTGTGTCGTCTGCAAATAATACAAATTTCAGTAATTCAGATACTTTACATATATCGTTTATATAGAGGATAAATAGTCTTGGTCCCAATACTGACCCCTGGGGGACACCACACGCAATGTCCAAACATTCAGATGTATAATCTCCCAACTTCACAATTGTTGCCCGTCTTTTAAATAACTACTTAACCAATTCAACACTATCCCCCAAATCCAGAGCTGTTCCAATTTAATAATTAATATTTCATGATTAATTGTATCAAATGCTTTTTTCAAATCAATAAATACCCCAACTCCATATTTATTTTTGTCTGTGGAATTTGTGATTTCTTCTATGAGATCAGTTAAAGCTAGTGATGTTGACCTATTTTTTCTGAATCCATATTGACTATCAGTAAGTAATTTGTATTTATCTAGGAATTTGTCCAATCTGTCATTAGATTATTTTGTAAACACTTTGAATTTTAATGTGTGCTATCTTTGTCTGAAAAACTAGAACACATATGCACATGAATTAATACAGCCTAAAAGCTAACTAAAGCTGTTTCTTATGTTACATTCCTTCACCCAGCTTCTCTCACTGTAGACGTAAAGAATAAACATGGCACAAGGAGCTGAAATAAAAGTGATTTTATATCATAAAGCCTCTTTCTACCCAGTTCTCCTGTGAGCCCAGTTATTAAAGAGAGGAAAAGAAGAGCAGATTAGTTAATATTACCTTTACAGTTCATGTAAAAGGAGCAGAAAACAAAGTCAAACCTTGTGAGTGGCTTCCTGTTATAAGCTCAACTGCCGCCCAGCCTGTCTTTGTGAGAAAAACAGGAAGGGATTCTGCTTCATGTTAACACCCACACACTATCCCACCAGTGTGGACAAACCTGCATCTCTTTTCTTTACAAAACTAAACACTGTCACAGATGAAAAGTGTTGCAGTGCGTGTCAAATATACATAATTCATAGGAGCCATGTTATGTTTATAGTTGTTTCACCTATTACGTAATGTAGGACATCACGGAGGTTGTGAGGCTGTGACTTCCTGTTCAGCCTGACGGCTGTGAGAAACTGTCCGACTTGACTGCGGCATTTTGTCATCGTCCACTGCTGCTGCTTACTAACGTCCCCTCCCCACTTTCCAGGCGAGACGCAGCTCATCTAGAAAGAGCCTAACATCTTCCCTCTCTCTGTCTGTCCACATGTCCTGTCTCCATCTCAACTCCAGTGTTTACCCTAAGATTTTATTTTTTTATTTTCCATTTTTCAGTAAAACATCACATCATTTTGGACCGTTATTATTACAATATCTGTGTCTGAAACATTGGAAAAGGTAGAGCAGATAATTAATAAATAAATAAATAAATACTAAAACTGAGGGACCAACTACAATCATTAGATCTGAGAAAAGTAATTTAGTTAGTTTTGATGCTCAAAATGATTTTAATTGAATTTAGCTTAGGTGGTTCCCAAAACGGTTTGGGTGCTGCAGCTAAACCTTGTAATGTAAACCCTGAACTGTATTCTGTCAATAAAAAACCAAAAGGTCCAAAATAATATTCTTGGAAGTGTTTCTCTTCTCTCAGACTTTTTGTATCCTGACTGCTGACGCCAGAAACCAGAGAAACCAGAGAAACCAGAGAGCACAAACATAAATCAGTGATAGTTAATAAGGAAAGTGAGCCATCATCTTACCAAGTGGTATAGGTATAGGTCCTAGGTATGTGTGTGTAATAGGGCCGGTGTGTAATGTACGCCCCTTGTGAGATCGCTGTGTTGAGGACCAGCGAACGCAGTGAATGTGACGTCAGCGACATCTGCTGGTGACGTGGAGGTAGTGCAGTCAGATGAGGCAGACACACGAGCACAAACTGTTGTTTCCTCAGGAAATGGTTCCAAAAACACTGAAGCATATAATTTCCTCAAATGTGGAGATGGAAATGAAAAGGATTATTTAAAGAAGTTAATAAATAGTTTTGGAGTGAAAGTAGAAGGTTACAAAAAAAAGAAGTTATTTGAAAGAAAGTAAAAAAAAAAAAAAAAAAGGTGTTCCGGTAAAGATTTCCATGGCAACAGCGAGCTCCACCAATCAGAGATGTGGCTTTTACTATGAGGATTGTGGGTAGTGTAGTGCTTCTCCGTTAGCCTGGTCCTACCAGACTCTCGTACATTTCATTTGTACAGAGCGAAATGAAAATTGAGCGGAAGTAAAGCAGTTTCTCATTCTGCATTTCTTCACCCAGCTGCTCTCACTGTAGAAACATAAACATCACACAGACAATATTAATAGGAGCTGAAATAAACATGATTTTATATCATAAAAACTCCTTTCATCCAGTTCTCCTGTGAGCCCAGTTATTATTAACCCTCACGTTCTTTAAGTTGTTTTTATTTCAGAAAGATAGGTTTCTTTCAACCAAATTGCCCAAAAATAACATGGATGGTTTCATACAACGTTCTTTATGTTTTTTATTCAATTTTATAGCATTTTCAAAAAATTCTTTAAACAGTTTCAAAACAGCATCCTGAATAAACTTTGACATGCAGTCTGTGATCCACTCAACATCCTCTGAGCTTACTTATTAGTCACAAATATTCATAATTTCTGCTTCTTTTTTTAAAGTAAAAAACAAGGTATAGTTCCATACAAATGGGGTGGTTGGGGTCAGCCCTATGTTCCCATATTTCTAAGATTTTTCTTAAAATTAGGCCCTATGTTCCCACAGCCCTATGTTCCCACATTTCTAGGACATTTTCAAAATTAGATCTTGTGTTCCTACATTTCCCTTCAATTTAAGCCCTATCCTCCCACAACATTTTTAGGGTTAGGGGATAAAATCCGATACAAATTCATGACAAAGGAAATGTGGGAACATAGGGCCTAATTTTGAAAGAAATCTTAGAAATGTGGGAACATAGGGCTGTGGGAACATAGGGCTGTGGGAACATAGGGCTGTGGGAACATAGGGCTGTGGGAACATAGAGCTGTGGGAACATAGGGCTGTGGGAACATAGGGCTGTGGGAACAGAAATGTGGGAACATAGGCACGCTCCCGGTTTGTTGACCATGAATTGCAAAAAGAAGTGTGAAACTAGTGGTAACAAGTTGATGTTAGTGTTAAAAAAATGAAGAAAAAAACTTGGTAAGATAAGTTCATGGTTGAAGGGAAGACAACACAAGGGTTAATGAGAGTAAAAGGAGCAGATTAGTCAATAACAACTTCACAGTTCATGTTAAAGGAACTAGCTTCAAGGAGCTTGAAGCTAGTAACCGTTGGTTCCGTTTAACAACAACGTAAAAAACTTTAAATTAATAACGGAAAAGGTCCTGTCCATTTTTTCTCTAAATATATTTTCACTTATTTTTGCAAAGAAGTTAAATGATATAAAGATATTTTTCAGTAATTCCAAAACTTTCCGCTAACGTCTCCAACGATGACTAATCATGCCGCCATCTTGAGTCGACCGCGTCTCCTTTCCTCCGTTGTGTTGTTGTCCTGATAGAGGACGATGCATAGATATACTATAGATGCGGAATGTCCAGTCACAATGACGTGTCATACAGTATCTATTATTATATATCTATGTGGGGACTCTATCACGGACACCGCAGCTCCTTCAGCATGTTTCAGTTAGACATAAACAAAACAATAATCTGTTGACTTCTTTTTAAAATTTATTTTATTGATAATTAGTAATTCTTCAAAAATAATTTTAAAATTCATTATAAACTGTGGAAATATTAGCCTAGTTTAAATTGCATGTCACTCACATTGATATAACATCAAATAATTTATCATAAAGTATTTGTGAGGGACATTCAATTTAGGTGTGTGTGTGTGTGTGTGTGTGTGTGTGTGTGCGTGTGTGTGTGTGTGTGTGTGAGTGTGAGTGTGAGTGAGTTGACACATTGTTGATGTGTAAGGGGAGAGGGATGTGTGTGTGTGTGTGTGTGTGTGTGTGTGTGTGTGTGTGTGTGTGTGTGTGTGTGTGTGTGTGTGTGTGTGTGTGTGTGTGTGTGTGTGTGTGTGTGTGTGTGTGTGTGTGTGTGTGTGTGTGTGTGTGTGTGTGCATGTGTGTGTGTTTGTGTGTGCGTCTGTGTGTGTGTGTCTGTCTGTGTGTGTGTGTGTGGGAGGAAAAGATGGGTGTAAAGAAGTAAACTGGGGGGTATGGAGTAAAATAAAGGTGGTAATGAAGGAAATGAGAATTAAAAAGGAAGGAGGTAGGAAGGGGAGGAAAGGACGGGAAGGAAAGATAGAATTAAGAGAAGGAAGGTGAGAGAAATTGTAGTTAGGAGAGGAAGATGAAATCAAGAGGAGAGTTCAAACTAAACAACGTAACTTCAGTTTTTGTTCAACTTGGATCCTATTTTCTCATGTTTTGTGTCTAGGTAACTGATGGGAACAACCCACCAGACTCCATGTAAATAAATAGTATTTTAATCATCGTAAAACACACTTCATTCAAAGTGGACAGAAACAAAATAAAACTATCAAAAGCCGTCTTGGTTCATCTTTCCACTGTTCCAATAATCACAACTCTGGTTTGGTTGAAATAAACTCTTAATTCACCCATTTACATGTGGAAATATGCTGGCTCTATACACGCTAAAAGTAGTAATTATTTACATGGAGTCTAGTGGGTTTGGCGATGGAGTGGTGATGACTGTTTCATGTTAAACTAAAAGGATCTTACTCTTTAACTAAAAGGTCTATCTCTGTAGGGATCCATCCCATAATGTTGTCAGACACTTAGAATAATAATCTGAGTCTGTGAGTGGCAAAAACAGAATTTTTAGTGGACACTAAACTGATGCTGAACATTAGTCCTGTAGGGTTACTGGTTTGCGGCTGCCGAGCACAGCGTTCTTAATTGGTCAAAGTTCCATCAGACTGAACTCTGCAGGCAGGTCGATTAGAAACCACAAGTGGAGCGAGTCTGGTTATACAGAGAAATAAAGCAGGAGTGAGATCTACAGCATTAGACTATCAGGTGATGTATGCTGTTATAAAAAGGCTGCTGTTGTTCGGACTGTAACCGGAGACTCCTGCAGACGGCAGCTGGATGAGCTGCAGGACCAACACAACTATTGTTAGACCTTTTGTTGTGCTGACGGACCGTCACGCTGACGACATGTGGAAGGTCAAACGTGAGTGTTTTCACTGCATGCCGTGTGTTTTTACCTCAGTAAACTAACTCCCTGTTACAGTTTGTTAGATCTGACTGATCCAAGGTTGGTTTTAAACAGATACAGTGATGAATCTTCTGTTAAAATATTACCTCAGGAAAGAGATCCAGTGGTTCCCGGTCCTTAAAATCTCTGTTTACAAGATGAGCATCAAAGTATTTACATAGTTTTTAATCTGAGATGAAGTTTAATCTCGATAAACATTTATACGGATGTTCAGTAACGAATTACCACGTCAGCTGAATTCAATTTTATATAACAGAAGTTATCTCAGGAGGACACTTTACAGATAGAGTAGGTCTAGACCACACTATAATTTAAAGAGACCCAGCAATTACTACAAGAGTAAGCATTTGGTGTGACAGCAGTGAGGAAAAACTTCCTTTTGACAAGTAGAAACCTCGGACAGAACCTGTCTCAAAGAGAGAGACAGAAATATGATTGACAATGTTTTTGTGTTTAGGTGACTGATAATAACGACAATCTTTGAAACAAAACCCACCAGACTCCATGTAAATAATCAGTACTTTTATCATCGTAAATCACACTTCATTCAAAGTGGACAGAAACTAAATAAAACTATCAAAAGCCGTCTTGGTTCATCTTTCCACTGTTCCAACAATCACCACTCTGGTTTGGTTGAAATAAACCCTTAATTCACCCATTTACATGTGGCGATATGCTGGCTCTATACACGCTAAAAGTCCTGATTATTTACATGGAGTCTGGTAGAGATATGCTGGCTCTATACATGCTAAAAGTCCTGATTATTTACATGGAGTCTGGTGGAAATATGCTGGCTCTATACACGCTAAAAGTCCTCATTATTTACATGGAGTCTGGTGGAAATATGCTGGCTCTATACAAGCTAAAAGTACTGATTATTTACATGGAGTCTGGTGGAGTTTGGTGATGGTGATTTCGGGGCTGTTTCATGTTAAACTAAAAGGATCTTAATCTTTAACTAAAAGGTCTATTTCTGTAGGGATCCTTTCCATAATGTTGTCAGACACTTAGAATAATAATCTGAGTCTGTCAGCGGCAACAACAGAACTTTTAGTGACTCTAACTGCTGCTGAACATTAGTCCTGTAGGGTTACATTACAGCTTGTTTCACGGCTGCCGGTTACAGCGTTCATCGCTCAATACTGGACCAGTTTCAAAGATGTTTGTTCACATCAGTTTGGACATCAATGCCTGGGAAAATAGGGTTCTAGGGATGCACTGTATCCAAATGTTTGGGGTTCGGCCAAATACCGAATCCACTGGTTAAGATTCTGCCGAATCAAAAAACCGAATACCGAATCCTCCTCCCATCCTCAGTCCATTAACACAGTAAACACATTAATGAAGTAAACAACGTCCACAGCCTCTAAAATAGTTCAATGTAACAACTTAATGTTAACACGCTCTTTTCACATCGTAGGAAAGCCCATCGCTATCGCCAGAGGAGTGACAATTTTGTTTGGCAAATTTTGGCTAACCTAATGTATGATGAAGGTATTATGAAATGTTTGTTTAAAGCACTAAAATAAGAAATTTATGTTGTTTAGTTTAAAACAGTCTAAAGGAAATGGTCAATTATAGTGTGATTAAAACTCACTATTTACATTATTTACAGTACTTGATTTACGGATGATATGTGAAAATGTACACAACCTTATTTGTTTAACAGTAATTTAGTTTTACTGTGAACCGTCACAGGAAGTGCTTTTATTTTGAAGTAGTCTACACAGAAGTTGTCTGTTGTGTACTCTTGCTAGCTTACTGAGATGAACGAGACGCTAGATGCAAAACATGTCGGTCAAGCTTAAGTTGTTCACTTTCTTGTGTGTAAAACAGTAAATGTTCACAGTAAAAGACAAGCGTTTTTGGTCGTCATTTGAAGCCAGTCCACTACAGAAGGCATGTTGGGTGGGTGAAATTAGAAAGCTAACGTTAGCTAACGAGCAGCAGCTGAGTAGGTTTTGGTGGAAAGAAAATTCAAAGGTTCGGCAGAAACCGAACCCCGTCAAAAAGTCCAATATTCGGCCGAATCCGAACCCGAATCCTGGATTCGGTGCATCCCTATAGAGTTCAGGTTAAAAAGAAAACTGACATTCTCCCCTAAACATTTTGCTTTTGTTGCAGCTCCGGTTGTCTTTTCTAAGGAGTCGAGGTATCGGCCGATATTGGAGGTAATCATTACGATTCAGCATGAATATCTGATTCTTTTCTCCACATATTATCTTTGTTGTGTATACTTTTATATATGTATACACAGGCACAGTACTTGAGGAGCAAACAAAGTATTTCACTGCATAATGTTGAGGGACAAATAAAAACCTTGAAGCCCTGAAACAGTGTGAGTCAGTAATGACGTCACAGCTACCTAACATTAAAGATAAACTGCGTATTACCGATATTAACTCAGGGAGACAACCTAGCTTTTAATGGCAGTGAATTCTTCCAGCTTCCGCCGAAGTATCTCCTGATTTTTTCTGTTTTATTTTTTTCGAAGTTTATTAAAGGTGCTCTAAGCGATGTCACACGTTTTTTAGGCTACATTTTTTGTCACATACAGTAAACATCTCCTCACTATCCGCTAGCTGCCTGTCCCCGGAACACACTGTAAAAAAATGCGGTCTCTGTAGACAGCCCAGGCTCCACAAACAAAAACAAACTGCGCCAACCTGCACCACCAAACATAACAGAGTTCCACCATTCCAGCCAGTAACCGACAAGAAGGATTTGGTTGAGCCATCACCGCAGCAGCGTTAGCACGTAGGCTACTTCCACAATGCTCGTTCATGACTGTGTTCAAGCATGCAAGGGAGGGGGAGGGGACAGGATGAGGAGGAGGGAGGGGCCAGCTAGCCTCGTTTTGTTTGACAATACTTCGTACTTCAACAAGAAGTAATGTCACCCAACATCGCTTAGAGCACCTTTAACTTTCAGACCTGTTTTTGTCTCAACAACACAGACAAACACAGAGAAGCTAACGTCAACTTACGTTTGTGAACCAACGCCCTAACAGAACTAATCTCCCTGATGCTAAATACGTCTTTTAGCTGTGTAAATATCTAACGTTAGCAAAAGAAAATAATAAATTACACAAACGTAACTTTTCATCCATCAACGCGACATTCACTACACGTTCAAACGAGGCCCCGCCCCTTTAGGAGACAGGAAGCGAGGTCCGTTTCATACCGTTGGCGCAGCGTGTGATGAGCTATCTTAAGTTAAAGAGAATCTTTGGTGACAGGCATCAGTCAGACTAAAAGCTCTACCGGTCTCCTCTATGATTCAGAGTCTGGTCCCCGCTGACCCCATGTGCCGGTTCCACCTGAGCCGACGTTCCCCCGACGAGGAGTTCCCTGACCTGGGCAGGAACTACACCTGGATGGGACGGATCCTCACACCGGCTATGTACCGCCGGCAGTTCCACCGCTGCACCCACAGCGGAGTCATCTTCGACGATGTCATCCGTCCGGGCCTCGAAGAACCAGGTGATGTCAGCGTGATGTTGGCGTGGTGTCGGCATGGTGTTGGCGTGATGTCGGTGTGGTGTCGGCGTAATGTCGGCGTGATGTCAGCGCGGTTCTGCTTCTCAGAGAATTAAAAAGATTAAAATAAGATTAAAATCCGGAACAACTGATAGAAGAAAGTCGTGGACATTCAAAGACAATAGAAACGTCAGATTATATTCAAATATGTTATTGAAGATGTTTGTGTTTCTTCCTCAGTTGATCATTGTTAAAAAATTTCCTGTTTTAGTGTGGCCGGGTTGGTTCAGTGGGTAGAGCAGGCGCACATATATAGAGGTGTATACCTTGACGCAGAACGTCCAGGGTTCAAGTCCGACCTGAGACAATTTCCTGCATGTCTTCCCCCTCTCTCTCCCCTTTCATATCTAGCTGTTCCTTCCATTAATTCGGTATTCGGCCAAACCCCAAAAATCTGGAGTCGGTGCATCCCTAGAACATTGTCCAACATTGTCTGTTAAGGTTCGGCAGTGAAGCCACTGTATGGTTTACATTTAGATACATTTTAGATAACGTTAGACAGTTATTGATGATGCATGTAAAGGAAATATTTTGGCTGGCTCATTTGTTTCTGGTGCGTTAACCTGCGTTAACTAGATGGGTCTGGAAAAAAACTCTGGAAACACAGTTAAAGGTGCAGTAGGTAAGACTTCTAAAACTAACTTTCTGTCATATCTGCTGAAACTGACCCTATGTTCTAGTAGAACTACAGGAAGCAGGTCATTAAAATAAAGCCAGCTCCTCTGGCTCCACCTACAGCCTGTAGTGGGATCTGCAAAATCCACAGTTCCCTGTTCAGATGCACCAATCAGGGCCAGGGGGGGTGTCTAACTGCGTGCCAATCACTGCTCATACACACGCATTCATTCTCCCTTGTGGGGGGAGGGGCTTAGGAGACCGTTTTGGGCTTTAGCAGAAAGGGGGAGGGACTGAGAAGTTGTTGATGTTCAAATTCTTTGGCTAAGTCCTGGATCTTCACAACCCTACCTACAGCACCTTTAACCCTTGTGTTGTCTTCCCGTTGACCGTGCAACTTTTTATTTTTCTGGGTCAAAATGTACTATTTTTTTTAAACTTTGTTGTCGTCTTTTTCGACACTTCTGTCACTTTTCCCCCAAAGTTTTAATACTTTTTTTTTGTCATTTCTTACGGATGTTTTTGTCACATTTTTCCTGTGCTTTTTTTGACATTTTGTTGTTTTTTTCCCCACGTTTTTGAAGCTATTTCCGACATTTTTGTCACTCTTATCAATGTTCTTTTATCTTTTTTTTGCTATAAAATTGAATAAAACACCCAAATTCAATGAAAGTACTGAGCTGATCTTTTATTTTTGTTGTGAAGACTAACGGTTGTATGGAACCATCCACGTTATTTTTTTGACAATTTGGTTGAAAGAAACCCAAATTTCGGATATAGAAACATTTTGAATATTGGTCAAATTTGACCTGAAGACAACAGGAGGATTAACATATTTTGTCCGGTCCTGTTTGTCTGTACTGTGATGTTTGTGTATGAAGGTCATTGGTCCGGTCCTGTTTCTGTGGGCTGTGTCGCGGGCGACGCTGAGTCCTACATCCTGTTCTGTGACTTCTTCGACCGAGTTATCGAGTCGCATCACGGACACAAGATCACCAGCCAGACGCCGGAGAGCGACTTCAACTACGACAACCTGAAGGTAGCCGGTCAGAATTGTTCGTACACATAGCTACGATAAGTAATGCACTGTAATTGGTGTGTATTTCACGTACGTATATATACATTTATTACGTTTAAGGACTACATACATTACTCATTCTGATTTAACTCTCGTGTTGTCTTCCCATCGACCAACAACCAACTTTGTTTTTTCTGGGTCAAAATTTTAAATGAAAACTTTTTTTTCAACCTTTTGTTGATCTTTTTCAACACTTTTTTTGGTCACTATTCCCGTTGTTTTTGTTGATTTTTTCCCCCAGGTTTTTAGTCACTATTTCCAACGTTTTTGTTGATTTCACCCCCCCCCCGCGTTTTTGAAGCTTTTTCCAACATTTTTATCACTTTTTGTTTAATGTTCTTTTGTCATTTTTTTTTGTTTTTGTTCAAATGCTATACAATTCAATGAAAGAAGTGAACTGATCATTTATTTTACCTGTGAAGAGTAATGGTTGTATGGAACCATCCACACTAGTTTCTTTGACAATTTGGTTGAAAGAAAACCCAAATTTGATATAGAAACTTTTTGAAAATGGGTCAGATTAGACCCTAGGACAACAGGAGGGATAAATGAAGGCTGCTGATTCTTCTTTTTTGTGTGTTATGACTCGAAAACATTGATTTTGAAATTGTGGGTGGTGATGGCGCAGTGGATATAACACATGCCTTTGGTGCGGGAGACTCGCGTTCGATTCCCACTGCTATACATCAACCAATGTGACCCTGAGCAAGACACTTAACCCCTAGTTTAGTCAGCTAAATGATATGTAATGTAAAAGCTACTTTAGCTAGCACAAGGAAGAATACACAGATTCACACACACACACACACACACACACACACCCACACCCCTACCTGTTAACCAGCGTTTGAGATCTGGTAGAAAATGACTCCTGGTGCTTAACAACTTATTTGTTGAGAGCTGGAAACACAGAGATGTATTTTTGTGTCTGTGTGTGTGTGTGTGTGTGTGTAGGGGGGCGATGACTTGGACAGGTCATACGCCGTACGCTGTGAGGTGAGTGTAGTTCGAGGCGTTGAAGACTTCTGCTTCCCGACACACTGCAGCCGAGGAGAGCGCAGACAGCTCCTCACACTGGCCAGGAAAGGTAACTGCATGTCCGGGTTTCTGAGGCGATTTAATGAACATCACGCTGTGTTGAAGAAGACTTGAAACTAGCGATTGAGACCATAAACTCATTATGAAAATATTTACTGAGGTAATAAATCAAGAGAGAAGTGGGCTCATTTTCTCACAGACTTCTATAAAAACAGACTTCTTCTTTAGACGGTATGTTTTTGGCACTTTATGCTTTTCTTGGAATTCTTGATGCTTTTTTTTCGACGTTCTTGGCACTTTTTGTCACTTTTTTCTATGTTTATGTCACTTTTCTATTTTTTGGTCACTTCTTTCAATGTTTTTGTTGCTTTTTTTGTCGCTTTTTTGGACGTTTTTGTCGCTGGTTGAACAGAGAGCGCCATCTAGTGGTCTCAGGAGAGAAAGATGATGAAGCTTCATGTGTCCTGTCTGCTCTCAGCTCTGCAGCGGCTGGAGGAGGAGGAGGCGTTGCCGGGGCGACTCCTCTTACTGCAGGATCTGAGCCCGGAGCAGCAGAGGGAGCTGAACCTGAACTCTCCGTCTGCCTCCCAGCTGCGTATCGGCGTGGCCCGGGACTGGCCCGATGCCAGGGCCGTCTGGTCAGTCTGGTTTCCTCCCAGTAGGGGTCTGGTCTCCCAGTAACTGGAAGCTCAGAGACCAGGGATTCACTAAAGTGTGATTTATGCTTCTGCGTTAAATCAACGGTGTAGGGTCGGTGTCTCCACGTACCTACGGACATAGCACCTCTTGAGAAATGTAACTACACGTCTCTCGGCCGTGTCTTGGTAGCGTTGCATTTCCCGCCCCGACTGATTTCCTGGTTCTCCTTCTCCATAAACAACATGAAAGCAAGGAGAGGGTTAACTTCTCCTGCTCCAGATTTCACATCGTGGTCAGAGAGTACAGGGGAGACACACACACACACACACACACACACACCTCCTCAGTGCGGTTTGATCCCGCCAAAAGCGACCAAACAAGTTTAAGACAATTAATAATAGTATGACTTATTGGACTCATTACTCATATCCCCCAGAGTTAGATAAGTCCATACATACCCTTCTCATCTCTGTGCATGTCCTATCTGGCATCCGGTTACCCTCAAACTTGTCTATGCTTCCTGTTTCTGCTTTGTCGCGCGCCGCTGAAAAAAAATAGAGTGGTGCACGACCTCTGGTCACACAATCAAAATCCTGGCGCCAGCGCGATCTACGTTATTTTGATGTCACAGTGGCGCACGCAAGCTCGGATGCGGTGGAGATCTCAACCCACCAAGTGTTGAACCCAAAGTTAGGCCCTAAACCAGTCTGCCTCTGTGATGTTTCAGAACATACGGGAATCCTATCAAGAACCTGTTTGGTTGTAATGTCCCATGATTCCCCTGCTGCAGGGCGAGTACCGACGGCGGCCTGGTGGTCTGGATCAACATGGACGACCACCTCAGACTGGTGTCCACACGGGACGACGCAAACATCACAGAGGCGTTTAAATGCCTCTACGTCAACCTGCAGAAGGTCAGTGATGTCACGCTCGGCTTCAACAGAAGTCAAGTCACGTCTGATTGTAACCCAAACCTCCATCTTTTTATCATATTAACTCAGTAGTAAACTGGGACCGTTTCACAACGTTAACCGCGTGTTTAAAACCACGACCGTTACCTTCTCTGGTTTAGATATGAGGACGGAGAACTCTCCTGTGGGTCAGATTAGAGAGGAGCTTTGAGTCTTTGACTGTTTGTCTCTGTGTGTGTTTGCAGCTGCAGAAGTTTTACGGCGAGCTCCGACACCCGTTCACCTGGAAGCAGCAGCTGGGCTGGGTGAGCAGCTCTCCGGCCGA